>NW_028220591.1:0-65328 GCF_045865225.1 Trachurus japonicus | reverse complement strand
TATCCGCGGATCCTTTAAAAAGTCCCTTAAAAAGTCTTAAAATTCATGTAATCTACAAAATAACGGCCTTTAAAAGTATTAAATTTATCAGAAATTTCTAAGATGGTCTTAAATTACAGTAGTCAAGGGTTTCTTTATAATTCATGGATTAAAGTTTCTTCCGTCGCCACGGACGGAATTTCCGTCATTGGGAAAAATGAGGGGGGGGAAAAAAGGTCTACACGTGTTTTTGTTGTGGTTTACTAATGCTGCTCTCGGTATTCACTCTCGCTAATTAGTGAAGGAAAAAAAAGTAATATTGTGGGGGATTATTTTTCATTCTATCATGGCAACCCTGGCCCTGCCTGCGCGTTCTTGAGCAGAGAACTTCTAATATTGTCAATTAGACTGGCTCTGTTATGAGCCGGAACCGTGACAGTCTTTCTGGACGGCAGTGGATTAGCCAAATCGCGGTTGGGTCTCCTGCCGTCGTTTGACGTTGGACAAAAAAAAAAAAGAAGAGAAGAGCGGACCTGTTGGCCCGAGTGGGCCGCGGTCCGAGCGGACCTTGGCGGCGCGCATTCGGGTTTGTTGTTTGTTTGTTTTTTTCGTGAGAAATGTCCGCGGCGCATCTGGCTGCATGGACAACTTATCAGAAAGCAAAACATTTCCATATTAAAAATGCTTTTTTAAACTTTTTTCTATACATTTTGTCTACATTTATTCCTGAATTCATTGAGATGCACCTGTATGCCCTCCTACAGTGGTTTTGTCATTGTTGGTCGGGTATCATTTCAATAACTCTGCTAATTTTTCCATTGTCCCTTGAGTAAAAGTTGATGTGAGTGATTTCAGTGTCAGTCGCGTGCCGGACTCCTTCCTTTCTTCCTTGGTGCTTTTTTCTAGTTTTTGTATTGATTATCAGTTTGTTTATTAATAACAGACAATAAGTAAACTTGACTGATTGTCATTGAGGTTGTAGTACAGTGGGATCCCCAACCATTGCTTAGCCTATATTTATAGGATTTTTTTTTTTTTTTTGGTCTTAAATTTCATTCAAGGTGGCATTAAAAAGGTCTTAAAAAGTCTTAAATTTGACTTGCTGAAACCTGCAGATACCCTGTGTCAGGTCTGTGTTCACTTTTGGAGACAAGTTAAGAACAACAGAGAGTGAGAGAGTGAAATAAAACAAACAATCACAGCAATAAATAAAAATAGACAATAACAGCTGTAAAATTAGTTTGTCTGCCCCAAATGCATCTTTCTTTATTCATAACTTCTCCTTTAATCGGTATCTTACAGTTTGGTGATAATAACTGCGATGGCAAGAACAGCAACACAAATAACTCTGACTGAGAACAGTGTAATTGCTGAAACAAGATCTTTTACAGTGTGTGTATCTGAATAAAATAAGACTCTTATTTAAATTATATTATTGATCGGCATCGATAGATATTCCCAGTATTGGATCAGTCCGGTCAGTTTTATTGATAATGTTGAGTTTAATGTGGCTGCGTAACAAGAATCTGAATCTGTGACAGACGCCTGTGTTAACGACATAGGACCGATCAGAAGAGTGTGTCGTGTTGCGTTCAAGTGCTGCTGGGATTTAACTTTTAATAATATATTTATATTATTTTAAATGATTAAACTTTTCACACAGGTTATTTAATGTACTGTGTGTGTGTGTGTGTATGTTGAATTGAATTGAATTGAAATTTGTTTATTTCGGTCATACAACACCAACATCAAAATCGACCATTTTGTGTGAACAGTTTAGCCAAAACATATTATACACAATTGCAACCACACACACACACACAAAAAAAAGAAAATATCATACAGTGACCGAAAAGGGAATAGGCTGAAGCCCAAGGCTTATATTTGCCTATCCTTTACACTCTATGAAATTAAATTACCTAGAATGTCAGCAGTCCACAATAATAAGATGAAAATAATTCATTACTGTATTTTATAATTTTTTTCATTATTTCACATTTCAAGGCTTTCCTTAAAACTCAACAAAGAACTACATGTCTTCAACTCATCACTGAGCTTATTCCACATTTTAACTCCTAAGACTGAAACGCATTTGTATTTTATATTAGTTCTCACTTTACACATTTCAAAAATCCAATAATCCTCTTAAATTATAGTTTCCTTTTCTTAATTTAAATAACTGAAGGATACAAGCTGGAAGGCTGTTGTTCTTTACTCGAAAAATGATTTCCATTGTCTTTAGGAACACAATATCTGAAAATTTTAATGCATTAGATCTTAAAAATAGTGGGTTGGTAGGTTCACAATAGCACTCTTTGTTTATTATTCTAATAACTCTTTTTTGAAGCTTGATTATAGGGTCTATGTTTGTTTTATAAACATTTCCCCAAACTTCAACGCAGTATGTCAAATATGGAAATATAAGAGAATAATATAAAATATGCAGACATTTCTTATTCAACATGTCCCTTGTTTTATAAAGAATGGCAATGGATTTGGATATTTTTCCCTTGATATATTCTATATGAGGCTTCCAACACAGTTTATGATCAATAATTACTCCCAAAAACTTAGTTTCATATACTCCTATCCGATTTCCACTTGATTTAATTTTAATTTTTACTTCACAATTGGTCCTAGCACCGCTAAACACACATACATTTTGTTTCTTTTCATTTAATGATAACTTATTAATATCAAACCATTTTTTTAGCTGAAACAACTCTACTTCTACTGTCCTCAGCACTTCCTTCAAATCCTCCCCTGAACAATATACATTAGTGTCATTACATACATTAGTGTATGTGTGTAATATGTGTGTGTATGTGTGTTGCAGCACATCATGACGGAGCCTGATGAGATCGCCACCATGTCGGGACAGAAGCTTCCTCTCAAGATGTCGGTCGACTACATCTCCTTCTCCGCTCACACCGACTACCAGCAGACCAGCGAGTTCATCCGGGCGCTCAAACCGCCGCACGTGGTAAAAACAACACACACACACAGACACACACACACACAGACACACACTATTTAAATCCACACTATTTAATTAAATCCACAAAGCGATGTTCCTGGATCCTTTGGGTTTATTGCGACACACTAACAGGCAAAAACACAGTTTTTTCATGCACTGATCAATTTTGAGATTTTGGGATATTTTTCTCTCAGAAAAGTGGAAAGAAATGGTAGAAAATCCACATTAAGGTTTTTTATTTTACTTCATTTTGTCTCTCTCATCAGTAGATTTCTCCTAAATTCACCAAAAGTTATGTCAGGTATCACTGTAAAGCTCCCTCTCTCTCCTGAACAATTATGTGGATCCAAAAACTGTCGTTTCCTCCGTATCCGCAACCAATCGTAAAAGTGCGATTCACATTAATGATCTATGGAATTTTACAGTACAAATCTTTAAAGGCCGTTTTCTCAAAATGAGTTTTTCCTCAGACTCTTGAGCTAGAAATCTCCACTTCAGCAGCACTTACAGACACCAAACCTTCCAGTTTGATTCCTGTCTATATTCTGAAGGTTTTTCCAGAGGGGATTGTTGATATATCATTCACAGCCTGATTTATACAACATTTTATTCATAAAAACATGGCGATATTTGAATTTTTAGGGCTGGTGACAGTATTTTCTCATTTACAGAGTGATACAAAGACATATCCAAAATCCTCCTCTGTAAAAACTTCTGACTCTGATATGTCAACAAAATAAAACAAGAATTTTGAAAGGTTCTTTATCCATTGTTCAGATTTCGGTTCTGGAAATGTATGCAAATTAGCGCATATTTCATCAGATATTGCCTCATTTACATATTTAAACATAAAACTTGACAAAACTTGTAATACAAAAAATATTTGTCTTAATGTAAGTGATAAACTTGGGAAGTTTCATGGTGAAATCTGTTGGTTTATTTTTTTTCCCTATTCACCTGCAGTGTCCCACCTTAATGCAGTTTGTGTGTGTGTGTGTGTGTGTGTGTGTGTGTGTGTGTGTGTGTGCATGTGCAGATCCTGGTGCACGGCGAGCAGAACGAGATGGCCCGGCTGAAGGCGGCTCTGATCCGAGAGTACGAAGACAACGACGAGGTTCACATCGAAGTCCACAACCCGCGAAACACTGAAGCCGTGACGCTGAACTTCAGAGGAGAGAAACTGGCCAAGGTGTGTGTGTCTGTGTGTGTGTGTGTGTGTGTGTGTGTTGTTGTTGTGTTGTTGTATTGGTGTGGGCCGTGTTGTTAACTCCCAGCATGCTTTGCTCTGCTCCGCTGTGCTGTGCTGCAGGTGATGGGCGTGCTGGCGGATGAGAAGTGCTCTCAGGGTCAGAGAGTCTCTGGGATCCTGGTGAAGAGAAACTTCAGTTACCACATCCTGACGCCGTCCGACCTCTCCAGTCAGTCTGCGTGTGTGTGTGTGTCTGTGAGACTGTGTGTGTGTGTGTGTGTGTGTGTGTGTGTTAGGGGTGCAACGGTACAGGTAGCCCACGGTACGATATGTACCTCGGTTTTTGGCCACGGTTCTCGGTACGGTTTCGGTATGTGTTTTGTGCAGAGAACTTTTTTTTTCTCCCAAAATAATGTTTGTTATTTTTAATATTTCTAATACAGCTCTCCTCTATCTCTCTCACTCACACTCACACACACACACACACACACACACACACACACACACACACACCTGAACTGTCAGTGAACAGCCCCTAGCTCCTCCCTCTGCACACTCCTTTAGTCTTTCAGTAGGTGAACAATCTGAAGCAGCTTTCAAACAGAGATCGCGCTATATTGCCGTCATGGAAGACGTCACTATGCTGCAGCCACAGTCTCTCACTGGGAAAGAAGGAGTTAGTCTATTGTGTTTTTTTTAAACAGCCTTTCACCACCTCTCATCCCTGTCAGTCAACTCCTGCTCGACCTCGGTCTCTCTATCGCGCGCGGACACGCGACCACACACGTGCAGTGTGCATGGACAGAGTCCTGCTGGAACTCTAATAAAAGCTAAATGTGCTAAATCGCGCTAATAACTAATTAATTTTCCCCGCGATTAGCGACCGCTCATGCTGCCGCCTGTTTGTTTTCTTTTTTTTTTTTTTTCCCCCTCTTCTGTGTGTGAGCTGCACTTTCAGTTGCAGGGGGGGAGTCACTGTGAGTGTGTGGAGGCTCAACAGTGATTGGACATCGACTGGCGGGGGCGGGCTTTCGCCTTAAACGGCCAGGCACACACATACACGGCACAGCTGCCTGTAAAGCAGTAAGAGCTGATGGAAGCTGAATCTGAAATACCGCGGTCCAAGAGCGTATTGCACCGTGCAGGCCGTACCGAACGGTTCGGTATTTTACCGAGAACCGTTGCATCCCTAGTGTGTGTGTGTATTGTCAAACACTTATTATAATTGATGAATGTTTAATGTTTTTGATCTGTCATCAAATGTTTCAAGCTGCTTCTGTCACAGAAAGTAAACCTCAACATCTGGACTGATTGGTTGGTTGGTTGGTTGGTTGATAGAAAGAAAGAAAGAAAGAAAGAAAGAAGTAAGGAAGGAAAGAAAGAAAGAGTGAAGGAAAGAAAGAAAAAGAGAGGAAGAGGTGGAAAGAAAGACAATGAAAGATTGAAATTCAAGAAAGGAAGACCAAGAAAATAATAATCAGAAGGAAAGAAACGAAGAAAAAAGAAAGAGGGAAGATAAAGAAAGAGAGAAAGAAAAGAAACAGGAAAAAAGGAAGATCAAGAAAGAAATAATCAAGGGGCGGTGTTTAGCTCAGTTGGTAGAGCACCCGCCCCATGTGTTGAGGCTATAGTCCTCGCTGCAGGCGGCCCCGGTTCGAGTCCCGCGTCGGGTGGCCCTATCCTGCATGTCATTCCCCCCCTCTCTGCCTCCCATTTCCTGTCACACTCTCAACTGTCCTATCAAATAAAGGCATGAAAAGCCAAAAAATATACTTTAAAAAAAAAAAAAAGAAAGAAATAATCAAAAGGAAAGAAAATAGAGAGAAAGAAAAGAAACAAAAGGGGCAAAGAAAGAAAAAGATAGTAGGAAGAAAAAAGAAAGAAGAAATACTTAGAAATACTAAAGGAAAAAAGAGGGAAGGAAATGAAGAAAAAGAGAGAAAGAGGAGGAAAGAAAGACAATGAAAGATTGAAAGAAAACACAAGAAAGAAATAATCAGAAGGAAAGAAACAAAGAAAAAAGAGAGAAAGAAAAGAAACAAAAAAGGCAAAGAAAGAAAAAGATAGTAGGAAGAAAAAAGACGAGCAGAAAGAGAGAAGAAATACTACTCCTCTCCTTCCTCCTCCTCCTCCTCCTCCCCCTCTTCCTCTCCTCCTCCTCCTCCTCCTCCTCCTCCTCCTCTCCTCCTCCTCCTCTTCCTCTTCCTCCTCAGACTACACCGACCTCGCCATGGGAACGGTGAAGCAGACTCAGGCGATCCCGTTCACTGGACCGATCTCTCTGCTCGTCACGCAGCTGCGCAGCCTCGCAGCCTCGCAGGTGAGTTGGCTCCGCCCCCTTCGTCCTCTAACTCCTCCCCCTTCTCCTCCTCTTCCTTCTCCTCCTCTTCTTCCTCCTCCTCTTCTTCCTCCTCCTCCTCCTCCTGCAGTAGCATAGATATAGTATATACTGACTAGATGCCGTGTTCTGCTTCTCAGCGTACGTCAACACGGCCGCCATCTTGGTCCGGGGTCTCTGACCATAGACATAATAAACGTCTGACCAGCAGTCAGACCGGTCAGACCCTTGTAAAACAAATTTCAGTGTGTTTATCAGTGTTTCCCCCAGAAAAATTGTTAGTTAAGGTGGTGTCTGACCTGTCGACGGGGGGGGGGGGGGCGGCGGCGGCGCGGATCTGTTGACGGGGGGGGGGGGGGCGCGAGCGGATCGATCGCTTTCAACGCGCGCTGCTGTTATGTATGCGCGCTTCTCTGTGGTGTGTATGTGTGTGAGACAGTGTTGGGCAAGCTACTTGGAAAATGTAGTGAGCTAAGCTACAAGTTACTCTACATGAAATGAAGCTTCACTACACTGAAGCTACCCACCAGAGAAATGTAGCAAGCTACGCTACAATAAAATGACAAAAGTAGCTTAGCTACATCAAAGCTATTTTTTTTTAGAAGTTAAATAAAGTTTTTCATTTATATCGGCCCATTGTGAGTGCTGAAAGATCTATGCAAGTACATTCCAAAAAAACCCGAGTGTCTTTTCAAACAGTGGTTCCTAAACTTTCTTGGTCAGATTTTTTTTTAATTCATCAATTAGGCTACTAGACATTTCAGGCGACCTCATTTGAATCTCAGGCGACCCCACGTGGGGTCCCGACCCCAAGGTTGGGAAACACTGTTTTAAAAGACGTCGGCCACGGACGGAGTGGGCGACATGCTGGGACAAGGAGCTTCCGTTTTAACTGCTGCAGTCGTCTCTCCCTCTCGTACTGTTCAGGGTGTTTGGTTTGATTCATTAAAAGGCGCGTTCCTACAGGAACGGTCCCGTCACTCAGCCTCTCAGTGGCCGTGTCTCCGCTGCAGACAGGACGCACCGGGCTCTTGGAGCGACGTGCAACGGTGCGCGCGGTCGCTGTGCAGCGATAAAGTTGTCCAGCTACGGCTCTGATTCACGAACTTAACTATCCCTCCTCCTCTGTCACCTGCTGCGTGCTGCCCCGCTGCAGCAGATGGGCATCAGCAGATACGTACATTACGTCACATGGAAGCGGTGCGTTTAAGGTCTAGAAATCGCTACATTTTTTTTTTTTAAGACGTTAGTTTAGGCGGCAGCTCTTTGTTGTTAAGGCGGCCGCCTTAACAGGAAAGCGCTGCGGGAATCCCTGGTTTATGCATGTGGGTGTGTGTCTGAGTATGTAAGTGTATGTTTAATACATAAAAACAAAAATTATAAAAAATTTTCAAAGATTTTTTGTTGTTGTTGTATCATAAATATATGTCTGACATTTATAATAAACCAAACGGCTTGAAAATCGGTTGAATATTAGGTGAGTTATGGCGATTTTAATGGTTGATAGACGTCTGCCTCTGTTGACTAGTGCAGTAAGTATGCTGCGTTCGATTGCACTCGGAACTCGGAAAGATCCGACCTCCAACTCGGAAAAATGCAATAGAACGGCCCTTGAAGTCGGAACTCCGACTCGGGAACTCGGATGGGATCCAAGCAGCCCGAGTCGGTCGGAATTACGTCACAGCAATATGGCGTCGCACACCGCGAGAGGTATTTATTTATTTAGGCTATTTATTTTCCAACCTAGAAGGGAGAAGTTGTGGAAAAGGGAATATAGCCTAGTTCCATGCGTACTGCAGCAAGAGTTGAATCTGCACGGCTCGCTGTGACACATGCAGGATTCCCCTCTCTGGTGAGTTCAAGACTGTGTGTTGTAGAAGTGGCGTTTCTATTTCTCTCTCTCCCCCAAGCAGCTAATGTTCTTCCCCAGCAGTACTTTTTGATGCTCGAAAGATATGAGCTTATTGTGGCCGGCCATGTTTTCCGAGGTTGCGCAATGAAACGCATTTACCTCGGAAGTCGGAATTTCCAACCGGGATCTTTCCGAGTTCCGAGTGCAATCGAACGCAGCATTAGACACGGCTTTCCCCGGACCAAGATGGCCGCCGCGTTGACGCATTCCACTCAATAGAGTTGCCTAGGAACGCGGCATCTAGTCAGTATATATATATCAGAGGAGGCTGGTCCATTGAGGCAGAGGAGGTTGGTCCTCCTCTATTTTTGAGAGGCAAAAGGAAAATTTATTTTTTATTTAAGAAAGAGTAACTGGTTGAAATAAATCATTACCAAATCTCAGTATAATTTATAAAATATTATATATGTATTTTATCATAAAAAAAGTTTGTTTTTTGGAAGAAAATCCACTTAAAACGGCTCAACTGCGCCGCCAGCAGGCTCAGGAGACAGAGCAGGCTGTGTGAGGAGCAGGGAGCAGGAAGGTGGGGGCTCTACGGAGGTGGCAAGATTTTTACTTCCCTAACTGGCCTCGGGGCGGGATCTTCTTCCATTGACTCAATGCATTTAGGATGTCTTCATCCTGACCTGTGATTGGCTAAGACACGTAAAATGACGTCATGACGGAGGAGGCTCTTCTGTACCAATCAGCAATCAGAACACAAGATTGACAGCAGGTTGGTCCAATAACAGTTCCCAAATTTCATTCTCACATTTATACAGCTGTAAACAGGAAATACCGCTATGTATTTTACAGCTTTCACTACCAGCTATGCTCGGACAAGAAATATGGAGTTTTCAGCGATATTGGAATCGGTTGGAGGACATAATGTTAGCGGCACGACCGGGACACAATACGGAGCAGCAACGAAGTTGTTTTGTTGTGATATGCTGCTGTCGTGTAGTTACTCTGACAGCTGCATTCGCGTTGACTGTCACAACGGTAACCTGGGGTCGAGGCGCGGAAGGAGAAGATATTTAGCGGCACAACAGCGGGACATAATACGGAACAGCAACGCACTTTGTCTTGGGCGAGTGTACTAATGAGTGTTGTGTGATGTGCTGTGCTGTCCTGCAGTCTTTGTAAACTGCTGCGGTAGCGTAGTGGGTAGAGCAGATGGCTGGCATGCCGGTGACTGTCCGACGGTCCGAGCCCCACTAATTACCGTATTTTCCGGACTATATGTCGCACCTGAGTATTAGTCGCATCTGCCTAAAAATACGTCATGAAGAGGAAAAGAACATATATAAGTCGCACCGGTTTATAAGTCGCATTTATTTTTCAAACATTTAATTAATAGCCGGGTGTCATATAATGACCAGGCTTTGTTTACACGAAAGGCCGGCACCTATAGCGCGCGCTGCTGTTATGCATGCGCGTTTCTCTGTGGTGTGTAGCCTATGTGTGTGTGAGGATGCGGAGATGAATGAAGGCGATCGTCCCAAGGGGGGCGGCGGCGGCGAATATCGCTACTTTTTTTTTTTTTAACACGTTAGTTTAGGCGGCAGCGCTGGAAACCCTGTGATCAGAAACCCTTTGTGGACTCTGTGAAGACAGACGGGAGTGAAGCCGACCTCTCCTCTGCTTCAGAGAGGGATAGCCTGGCACTGTCGGACCTGGCTCTCTGCTCCTCTCATGGTCCTGATGTCAAAGTCACTCTGCCTTGTGGCTTTACAAATTCTAAAGAAAAGGTGAGTACTTAATAGTTCAATTATTTTTTTCCTCAGTGTTTTTTCCAATTACTATGAAACTGACAAAGTTTGATTTCTGCTCACTCTGCACCTCTGATGTTGTCAACAGGATCTCTGCTCCTCTCATGGTCCTGATGTCAAAGTCACTCACCTCCACTCATGGTCCTGATGTCAACAGACTTTTATCATTTAATAAAATGTTTTTTTAAAGAAGTCTTGTACGTCATTGTTTTATTACTCAAATTAAATCGAATATAAGAAAGTAGAGATAGGTAGTTGACTAAAATAACATGACACCGTGGACTGGTTTTCCTCCTGTCCTCCCCAATTTTTTCAGTCACCAGCCGCCACTGATATATATATCTATGCTGCAGTAGAAGCTGTAACTTCCTGTTTCCTCTGTGTGTTTGTGTGTGTGTGTTTGTGTGTGTGTGTGTGTGTGTGTGTGTGTTTCAGGCGACGTGGAGCAGGTCGAGGGGACGGAGAAAATCACGGTGAAGATCTTTAAGAGCATCACGCTGGTTCACGAGGCCGGGATGGTCGTACTGGAGGTCGGACACTCGAACGCAACACGACACTTTTTACACTCATCATCATCCACCACATGTCGCCTGAAATGGCTAAAACTGACCTGTTTGTCAAAACTTTATTAACTCTGAGCACACGAACACGTCCGTTTTTATTTAAACCAGTTTATAAACATTAAATATACAGTTTATGACATGGTTATGTAGCTGCAGTCAGGTTTTTATTAAAGCTCAGTATTTGTTCTACATGTTTATTTCAAACTATTTTGTATATTTTATAATTTTATTTATGTTTTTAGACACAGATCTCACTCAGACCTGGTTACAGATACATTATTAGCCAGTTAATACATTCATTACACAGATATATACAATAATTATGACAATTTTTTATTTTTATCACACTTTTTCAAACACTTCAAAAATCTCAACACCAATAAACTCAAAGAGAAAAATGTAAAAACAACAGACAATTGAAGTAAAAAAACTCTATGAACTAATTGATGCAGCAATATAAATCAATAATGATAATAATGAAAATGTTCTCGTCTCAGTGGGTCGCCAACCCGCTCAACGACATGTACGCAGACGCCGTCACCACGGTGATCCTGGAGGTCCAGTCCAACCCCACCGCCCAGAAATGTCAGTGAACGCATCACGAGGGAATTTATTTTAATTTCACTGATGAACAGAAACTTTACTGACGCTTGTTTGTTTGTTTTTTTTGTTTGTTTGTTTCAGTCCACGAGGGCAGGAAGGAAACGTTCGACATGGAGCTGTTCGTCGAGCGACTGGAGCTGATGCTGCAGTGAGTCTGAACACCTGTAGCTACACCTCGAAAATGTTTTAATGGTTAAAATATCTGACAAAACTGTAGAATCTGACACTTTTTAAGTTAAAATTAAACCTAATTGATCCAAATATAAGAGAATAAAACTTTTAAATGAAGGTAGAGATTAAATATTTTCTGTTTTCACCTGGTAAAATGTTTTTTTTCTGTTTCAGCGACATGTTCGGGGACGACTGCGTGAATTTCAAAGACAGTAAAAGCCTGAGTGTGACGGTGGACGGAGTCACGGCGTGCATCGACCCAGAGACCAGAGTGAGTCCAGCGTCTGACATCTATTCTATACACAAACATTAAAGGGATAGTTCAATATTTTGGCAAATTCGCCTACAGTATAGGGGTTGTCACGATACCAGAATTTCAGTAGTCGATAACCAATATCTGTGAATTTCCACGATTCTCGATACTAATTCGATACCACGATTAAAAAAACAAAAACAAAACAGAACCCATGTACTTTTAAATTCACTACTTTATTGAAAACTATTTCAACATCTTTTTGCACAGAATTTAATAGGGCTGCCCCCAAATAGTCGACCAAGCACTGGTTGACTAGAGCACTGGAAAAGAGAGTAACGACGCCACCATTGACTCCCGTGGTAAGGGGTTTTGCGCCCCGAGTGGCAGGATATGGGTATTGCAAAAGCGCCCAGAAAACTCATTCACTCCAATGTATGTGTGTTGCCTATGTGTTAATATTTATCTGTAAAGGGTCCTCAATGATGCTATTAACGTGGGTGATCTATAAATGTCCTTAAATTATTGAAAATACCACACTTGCTCATTCACCAACAATGCAGTGATGTCAGTTCTTGGGCGCTTTTGCAACACCCATATTCCGCCATCAGGAGGCGCTTCCATTGGACCAATGCGTGTCGTTACTCACTTTTCCAGTGCTCTATGGTTGACCAAAAAAATCATTAGCCAACCAAAATTTCAATGGTCGATTGTTCGCAGGAAAAAAAACAAACATTTGGAGCCGTGTCTTGTTAAAATAGTCAAAATCAATATGACTGAACTGTATATGAAAGGCTATAGGGCTTTTAATTTGAAGGGCCAGATACAGGAAGTCGTGACATGATTAGTCGACTAATGACGACTATTGGTCGACCAAGGGAATTATGGTGATAGGAGAATTTGCCAAAATGTTGAACTATCCCTTTAACGTCTGGTTCATCATAATGGTATTTACAGGGTTCCTACGCAAGTATGGAAAGTATGGGAAAGTATGGAATTTGATTTTATACATTTCCAGGTCTGGAAAAGTATGGAAAATGGAAATTATTGTATGGAAATGATCTGGCTTAATACTTAATACTTATCTGGGTTTGGTCTTATTATATCTGAAGTTATCTGGGTTAATTATTTTTGTATGTGCTACCTATAGCTACAATCTCCTGGAAATAATTTGGTAACATAATGGCATAGGGGAGAGTGGGGTAATTTGTGCCATGGGGCCTGGGTTAAGTTGTGCCAGTGGCAGTGCTGTCTGTGTATAGGAGAAACATGGCAGTGGGCACGGATTCGCTTGAAACTTAACATGTGTGATGAGGGACCGCCCCTGAACACACCTGCCCAGTCTGGTTGTGCTCGTAGTCTGGTGGATGAACAAAACATGGCGTTTCTTTGTGCCACAGCCCCCAGCCTGCCTCAGGCCTCCACGACTACATGGGGACAAGCGAGGGCCCGATCATCGCCGCTTCTGGCTTTAATTTTGTATTGAATGTCTTGCTTTTATATAGCATTAACATTTGTGAGATTAAAATTATCTGTTTTACTTCAATTATCAATGGCACAATTTACCCCAGTGTATTCTCTCCAATGGCACAACTTACCCCGCACCGGGGGCAAGTTGTGCCAGATTTTTTTTTTTTTTTCTAAAGCTATATTTCTGAAACAGTTGATTTAAGATTCAAAGTGATTGTTCCCAGGGATGCACAACATCCTAAACTATATGTACATTTATAAAACGGAAAGGTGAAATCCCGCAATCTGATTGGTTGTTAACCGTGGTATATTGAGCATATACCACGGCTACTATTCTAAAACCTTATCACAGCGTAGGCTATCACTCCGCGTCAGGCACGTATGACTGGTATGAATGGAAGTTGTTGTCATGTATCCATGACAACGGACTGTTGCAGTCCGTAGCCAAACACAGCTGATGTTTTTACGATGTTAAAAAACGGACTAAAGTAGTTGAATTCACATGTTTGAGGTGAACTTTCACCTGCGGGGACGGTTAACAACGGTAGAGTGGACTGAGCAGTGACATTAACCTGAAAAAAAGCGGAGGAAAAGACGAGATGCAGAGCTAATTTGGAGCTAACGTCTGGAGAGGTGGGACTATTTTTTTCACAGTGAGGCTATTTTATTGGATAATATATTTCTGGTTGAATAAAACTACATGAAATTGATTGCGTATCCCTCTTTTATATTGCCTTTATTTGTAACCGTTTTATAAAAGCAATATATCACTCCAGGCCGTGGTAGGTATATGCTCTACTCTAAGGGGGTTGTCGTCCCTCCGCTTCGCGTCGGGCCGAACAACGCCCCTTAGCCGTGGTATAATGAGCATATACCACGGCCTGGAGTGATATATTGCTTAAATATTAGTTGGGGGCATTATTATAATCCCCTTGCTTTAAAGGCAATTTAAGTAAAAATTGGCACTACTTACCCCGCTCTCCCCTACACATTCAGAATAATGAAAACAAATGATTAATTGCATGATTTGTTTATATAATGCACAACTATTTACTCAAATATCACAAATTATTTGAATTTTTTTACCGAGAAGTCTGGAAATTAGGGTCTGGAAAAAGTATGGAATTTGGAAATTTCAAATGTGTAGGAACCCTGGGTATAAATCAATACTCAATAATCAGCTGATAACACCATGATGACCTCTGACCTCTGACCCTCAGGCCGTGACCTGCGCGGACGACGACTCTCTGAGGGAGATGGTGGAAGTGGCCGTCCACCGTCTCTACGACGCCCTGAGCCCCGCCTTCACGCCACGCCCCCTCTGTGATGTCATCAGCAGCAGCAGCAGCGCGTTGCCGTCGGTGATGTAGCGGTGGACGATGAACTGACGTTTCTCTGTCACACTCTCTTCAGTCCTCGTAGTATCGATCGATCGGCAATAATCGGTCGATAACGGACCGATGCAGATGTTCGTTCATTCGTTCGTTCATTTCTTTGACTCGAGGACTTTTGAGTTTTTCCAGCTTCTTCGTTGGAAACTTGGTTCCAAAGGAATCGGCTTCAGGAGACGGACCACCAATACCTTTATTGATTGATTGTTTTTGTACTTGATTTGTCTATAAAACAAAAGTTTGAGTTCTTCACAAGGAAAATAAACATTTGTCCAGAGAGAGAGAGAGAGAGAGAGGGTCACTGAGTTTCTGTCCTCGAAGATAAAAAAGTGAGTTAGATTTAATGTGAGTGAAACCAGTGGCGCCGCCAGCCGGAATCCTGTACGCACTGTGCGTACAATTTTTTTCATAGGTGGAAAAAAAAAGAAGCAATTTTGTTTATTTTGAGCGGGTGTGATAAAGACGCTTGTTGTTTGTAACAGGCTAAACGTGCTGAGTTCATTGATTGTTAAACCAATCAGTGGAAGCCTAACGTAAAAGCCAGTGATTGTCGTTTACATCATGTCATCTGTCTCTTTTTGATTTCTGGCGCCTATTACACTACCGCTATGTGATGATTACGCCCGGTCCAGTATAGAAATGTCAAAAAGACAGTTGAGCCTTTTCCAGGCATTTAAAAAAAAAAAAGAGAGATCCAAACCCACGATCACAAACACGCAGCAGAGCAGCGATAATGAAGGTCTCTCCTCTCTAGCTCCAAACTCACTCGTCTGCACCGCGATTATGGACTCATAAGTGCCGATTCCAGGTTGAGCCCCCACTGGGGGAGCCTCGGCCCATCAGCTGTGTGTCTGTGGGTATGTGTAACCCGTATGTGTGTAGCCTGTGTGTGTTAATCTCTCACGCGCTCTGTTAAGATGAATCAACACAAACCGCTGCAGAGCGCGAGCCTGGCACAGAGGTGCGCGCTCTGGCGCATCTGGCACAGTCGGTTAACGGCACCGAAAGGAAACTGGCTCCGCTCCGCGGCTATTTCGCGTCCGACGTCTATGTTAAGCACATGTTGTTATTGATATTGTAGCGTCCGACCCGACGTAACTACAACAACATAACACAAACTTATCTGACAGCTCTCTCACTTTTTCCTCTGCTCCTCCTCACTCACCTACACACACTGTCTTCCTCACACTCACCCCGGCCCCTCAGCTTCTCATCCAACCATACGCTACCTGCCCGTACACATTCACAGTCAGTCAGGAATCACACAACTTAAACATCACAACAACATTACTGCGGGGTCGCAACAATATTTTCAGTTGTGCAGTATATTATGACAAGTCCCATTGCTACGTGGCATGATGGGCACAGCGACCCCCCCCCCCCCCCCCCCCCCCCGAAAAAAAAATTGTTGCAGCCTATTTGCCGTTTCTGTGCGTACATTGAAATTGAATCCTGGCGGCGCCACTGAGTGAAACAACAATGACATCATCAATACTGCAGATAATTTATCAATCATCTTGTTTTCTATGAAACAAAATTAAGGTTAAAATCATCAAAAATGTTCGTATTGTTAAATAAAAGCAGAAAATTGTTGCATTTTAGAAACTGGAGGCAGAATTTTTTTATTTTCTTTCATTAATTTAGATTTTCTACAAGAATTTATCTGCAAAATATTTTAATTATTGATAAATAATTTAGAGTATTTTCTTTTTTACACTAACTTTAATATTTTTTTGGCTACAGGTTTTATGTTTTTATGATGCAAGTCGATCTCATCTTGGTCTGAATATTGATATTTTTAGATTAAAGCAGAAGTAAGTGATATATTTGTGTTAATATAAGTCTTAAATAGTTATATCTTCCGACAGCAATCACTTACATAGAGTGTTTGGACTGAAACACGGGTCTGTCAGTCACTCTGCTCTGCTCTGAGCCGAGAAGAAAACATTTATCGTATCCTACAGTTTTTATCCAATGAGGAGAGAGAACGGCATGCAGGGCTGTGTGTGCAGCCAAGGGACGCCGTGAATGTGGTGACGTAGGGACGAGGACTGTTATGGTGCGTTCAAGGAAACTCGTATTTTTCCGACCGTGAAGTGGTACCAGTTCGATCTGGTACGAGTTCACGGGTCGGAAGTTACGAGTGGCCGTTATAGTGACTTTCACCGGTAAAACAGGTCGGAAAAACACGAGTGGGTTGCCTGGAACGCTACAAAGTCGTAAGTTGTGACTTGAAGCTGTAATTTACGATTTCAAAAGCCTGCCTGGAACGCAGCATTAGCGAAAACGACCGGACCACTTACTTCTGCTTTAAAATATAAAAATAAAATCACCAGAGATTAAAATAGTCAATAAATTACATTAAAGCAGAATATTTAAAAACAAAACAAAATAATGATCCATTAATGAGAACCATGAGATCTTGCTGAAAGCTCAGGAAGAAACGTGAGTTGATAAAATATCAGAATATCAATAAAAACTCTTTATCGATCAGCACTTTAAATCAGACAGTAGAACAACGACACAGTGACGTTAACAACATGACTCGCAACCGACCTTTAATTGGATCAATACAGACAATCGTCAGCATGTACATAACACACAGACACACACATCACAGTGTACAGGACTCAACACACACACACACAGTATCAGATAGACACAATATTAAAAATACTGACAAGTGCATTTGAATACCACAGGAGAAGAGAAGGCACGTTGAGCTCTGACATGTCAAAAATAAACATTTAAAACGATAATATGGCTTCAATCAATCAACAAAAAAAAAAAAAAAAACACAAAACTTACCACAAAATAAATCTGACACAGTAAAAACATGTGATGAGAATAAACTCTGGTACCAAACAGCTCGAGTGACACAAACCAAACAGCTGAAAACACTCTGAAGTTTAACATCTGTGTCTTTATCCCCCCCCCCCCCCACAAAAAAAACAGACAGTCACAAAAATAAAAGCAACAAAAGCAACAACACAACGATATTTTATACAAAGATATATATATACACACAGTAATAATAATAATCTGCCCTCGTACAGTAAGAAACAAACAGGTGAAATGTTCAGATAACTGACCTCAAACCAGGATAAAATAAAATAACAGGGAGGTGTTTTAAAACTGTTTAGGACAATTTTATACTGAAGTTTTAAGTTTTTCCTTTATTTTTATTAAGTGATTTAACATTTTGTCTATAAAAATTTACAAAATAGTAAAAAAAAAAAATGCCCAATGTAACTTAAAATGTATCAAAAGTCCCTTCAATCAAATATTCAATTTATTATAAAAAAAAAAACAGTTGAGCCATCCATTTATCAATCACAATTTTTTTTAAAGCAATTATTGACTGAAAAACGACTTAAATTATTTGTTTCATTGCTGATCAACATTCAACCAATTAATCAGCTTATTGTTGCAGATGTGATACACAGAAAATAAAATTGATTGACAGGTTTTAGTGGTTTTAAGGAGATGATGAACATTTATGTGATATAAAATACAGTGTCATGTAGCTCAGTGGGTCGAGTTGAAGGCACTTAACACTGTCAAGTTCAAGGGTTCGATTCCCACTGAGTCTTAAAACAGAAACACTTTTTAACCCTTTAAACTCTCCAAACCTATTTTAACCCTATTTGTACTTTATTAATATCATTTATAGAATATAAAAACATTTTGAGCCTTAAAAATAAAACTTTGACCTCTGTGTTTTTGACTTTTACTGTTTTTTTATCTGGCAGCTGCACGTGTCATTGACTCTCAGTGCACTTTGACCTTTTGAAGCTGCAACTAATAATCATTTTGACTATTAATTAATCAATTAGTCTATCACACAGTAAAAAAAAACCAATTGATTCTGATGTAAAGACAAAAAAAAAACATCAAATAACCACAAATTAGAAGTTGACAACGTCAAATCTTTGGCATTTTTTTGTGCTGTTGTGATAAAATATATAATATTTCTAAAGCTTTTAACAACATTATCCATTATTACAACATGTTGTGTTGATGCTGTTTCTATAAAATGCTGGTGACAAACACTTTGTCTCAATAGCGTAAGTTAGAAATAAATGTTTTTCTCTCATTAGACAGAAACTCGTGCACATAAACGATTGTCACATTGAAGTTGAACCTTTTTAAAACATTAAGTTCAACTCAGCAACAGTTTGACTGATGACTGAGCTACAACAAGCGTTACATTTGGCCTTTAGGGAACTAAAACGAGAGCCGGGCTTCAGCTATAAAAGTGAACGACGACTTTATGTAACAGAAATAAACGTGTAACATTCAGGAGCAAAAAAAAATCTTTGGTGGGACGTTCAAGAACTAAAAACGGACGTAGGAGCGTACAGTTGCTGGTCGTATCGTGTAGTGTGTCATCAGAAGACGAGTTGGTCTGAGTTTGTACGGTGGCTGGCGGGGACCAATCGGAGCTTTAGCGACATTTTATTGGACGAATAAAAGTATTGAACAGATGATCGATCACCACAGTTAAACACAGTTTGATTGTGGAAGCAACATCTGATCTGAGCACCGTTCAATCAGCACCAACGACGGTTTGATACCTGGAGAAGGTTCGATACCCAGCAGCGGCCCCTCGCTGCCACAGCTTCAACAGGACAATATGTTAGTTCGAGTCACTAAAGGACGTTAAAGAGACGCGGAGAGGACGGACGGAGCAGCGATTTGAAACCACGGTCTGACCACACAGGACGACGACTGGAAGGAGACGTTTTGTTTCTTTTTCTTTTTCTTATTATAATTAGGGATCAACTGATATGGTTTTATCAGGGTCGATACTGATACCGATTATTAGTAATCAAGGAAAC
Organism: Trachurus japonicus; assembly: GCF_045865225.1. Lineage (NCBI taxonomy): Eukaryota > Metazoa > Chordata > Actinopteri > Carangiformes > Carangidae > Trachurus > Trachurus japonicus. The sequence continues at coordinate 45,887 of NW_028220591.1, read as the reverse complement.
CGATATTTAACCGATATTCATTTGCAGTAAAAATGAAAACTTTGGTGTCAGAATTTAAAAATAACACACCAGGGATCAGACTGAATACAGTCAACAGTTTGTTTCTGTTTTGTTCACTGTGAAAACCTTTGGGACATTGTTAAACAGCCAAGAGAGACGGCTTCGTTAGAGCCAAAGGAGTGCGTTTATGCGTTTAAAAATACATTTATTTTATTGGTTATCGGTGAAAAAAAACGGCCGATATCGATTATCAAAAAAAAAAAGGGAAATATCGGTCGATAATCGGTTGAACTCTGATTGTAATTAAATTCAATAAAAACGTTTTTCTGATTGAATGTGTCTCCATGTGACCAGACTGAGATCTGCTGCAGCAACAAAGCGTCAGTGCGGCGGCTTCAGGACGGAGCCGCTTTAAGAAAATAAAAAATAAAAAAAGTCGTAAAAGTTTGTGAAACCAGCACAGGAGGACGTGAGCGGGACAAACCGGGCACCGTCCGTCCCGTCCGTCCCGTCCCGTCCCGTCCCTCAGCACTGCGTCTCCTTGGTGTCGATCTGGTGTTGCCTCTGCAGCCGGAACATCAGCGCCTTCTCGCTGCGACTCACCGCGCTCGTCTCCGTCAGGTCCTCGAAGGAGCGCCGCCGCTGCTCCGAGCGCTGCGCCGGGCGGCCGAACGCCTCCTGCAGCGCCTCCTCGTCCAGGTGGGAGTCGAAGCTCGGGTCCTCCTGGATGGTGGCCATGCGGGGGGAGTCCAGAGGAGGAGGAGGAGGGGGAGGAGGGGGAGGGGGAGGGGGAGGGGCCGCCACCGCAGGAGGAGGAGGAGGATGGTGAGGAAGATGACAGCAGGAGTCTGGACCGGGGCCGAAGCCGAAGCCGAAGCCGGAGACCGGCGGCGTGCTGGTCTGCTGCGGACCGGACGGCTGGAAGCGCAGGTTGGTGGTCGGGAAGGTCGGAGGCTTGAAGATCCGGACGGACGCGGACTCCAGGCTGCTCAGGAGCTCGGCATTCTGGGAAAATGAACAGAGTCAGTTGAGTTTGATGTAGGGATGTCACGATTATAAATTTTCTTGGATAAATAATCACGGTAGTACGATTACCACGATTATTATGCATTAATTAATTTCACAACACTATATATGAATGTGTAAAATCAAATATAGTCAAAATATAACTACATTATTGATAATATACACAAAATATTTTAAGTATCTATTAATATAGGACCAATTATTACTCCCCCAGAGGAAGTATTTGAAATATTGAAGTCATTAATTGTCATCTATACCAAATGTTTGAGTTTATTTTAATAATTTTTTACATTTTATTATTACAAATGACACACCGACATTTAAATTCCTACCAATTTAATGTTACGTGAGGTAAATGGACCAGTTTCTGTGCATTTACCTTTACTTTGGCGCTACATCTGCCGATACGGTTCCGACAATCTTTTTTGGAGAGTGACAGTATTTAGAAATCTTTACGATTGATTAATTGTGGCGTTTAATACCACGATTAAAGCAGAAGTAAGTGATATATTTGTGTTAATATAAGTCTTAAATAGTTATATCTTCCGACAGCAATCACTTACATAGAGTGTTTGGACTGAAACACGGGTCTCTCAGTCCCTCTGCTCTGCTCTGAGCCGAAGAGAAAACATTTATCGTATCCTACAGTTTTTATCCAATGAGGAGAGAGAACGGCATGCAGGGCTGTGTGTGCAGCCAAGGAACGCCGTGAATGTGGCGACGTAGGGACGAGGACTGTTATGGTGCGTTCAAGGAAACTCGTATTTTTCCGACCGTGAAGTGGTACCAGTTCGATCTGGTACGAGTTCATTACGTTACGAGTGGCCGTTATAGTGACTTTCACCGGTAAAACAGGTCGGAAAAACACGAGTGGGTTGCCTGAAATGCTACAAAGTCGTAAGTTGTGACTTGAAGCTGTAATTTACGATTTCAAAAGCCTGCCTGGAACGCAGCATTAGCGAAAACGACCGGACCACTTACTTCTGCTTTAATTGTGACAATAAGTAATCGTGACATCCCTAGTTTGATGGTTAAAGATGAACTCTCTGTGTCTCTAACCTCCTCTCCATGTGCGTTTGTTTTCAACAACGAAGCCGGTGAGAAATTAATCCATGGAGCGGTGGATAACGTTATTTATCATCTACCATGTTACCATGTGTATATCTGTGTAGTCTTATCTGTCATAAACAAGAGATTACGGGTTACGTTTGTGTGGCGGTGCCGCAGAGACGAGAGCTGGGACACCGGGTCGGAGGCTCTGATCTTACAAGGTTGGTTTTCAGCCAAGAGACGCTAGGTGGAAGGCAGAGAGCCTCCATTCTCCCAGGTAATGATTCGTATCAGACATATTTCCTCCTTTTGCTGCAATTTCATTACATTAATTGTGAAAAACAAGTAATTGTGACATCCCTAAAATACACACAATCAGATACTCACACTGGGGAAGAACAGAGACTTTGTGGTTTGCTCGTATTGTTTATCCAGCTTCTTGTCCTGAGAGAAGAAGATAAAGAAACTTTATTAATCCTGAAGGAGGTTGTTCACAGAAGAAAAGACAAAAGACAAGAGTAAACTAAACTAATCTCTGCACATCTTATAAAATATATATTTAAATGACTGTCCACCTGACCTATACAGACTAAAGACAGGAAAGACTTTATCATCTTCAGATTCTGTCTGTAGCACCTTAATCCCTTAATACTCATGAAAATACAGTGGTAATACGTCTCTGTAACGCGTCAGTCAGACAGTGTGACTGACAGTGTGTAGTTTAGTTCCTGACAGAGACAGAACGGAGCGACTCACCACACAGTGGACCAGGATGCTGATAGGAACCCAGAAGAGCAGAGAGAACGCCACCACCGACCCCACGATGTTGTCGGCCAGAAACTTCCCAAACGTGTTGATGTCCAGTTTGTCGATGAAGTCCCACAGACGCTCCACCACGTCCTGCACCTGCTTCATGCACTTCCCCTGCAGGAGACACACACACACACACACACACAAGCTGTGTTTACACACATACACACACAAGCTTTGTTTACATGGAGCCAAATATTCAGATTAGATTCGGTTTAGAGTCCAAACTGAATGAAAATGCTCCATATAAACAGCTCAATCACAACAAACAAGCCCAAACCAAATCAAGTTTCATTCGGTTTCACAGAGGCAGAATAAACCTTTTCTTAAATCGATCAAAAGTATAAAACAATAAAATAAAATCATGTAAACAGTTGACCTGAAAGACTCATTCAGAAAGGATTCAATCAGAAAGAGGAAAAAGTCTCCATGTAAACCCACCTACACACACTCACATCCCGCTTGTCTTTAATGTGTTTTTTTTTTGGGGGGGGGGGGGTTCCCCCTTTTACAAAGCATTTTATATAATAACACGTGAACATGGGGTGTTTTCTATTATAATAACACAAGGAAATAAATAATTAACCAAAAACTTAAACAAAAGAGGGGCTTTTCAGGGAAATATACCTTTCCAATGCTTTCAGATGTCTTCAAATTTGGAATGAGTGTGATGTCATACCATTCATCAACAGATGGTTTAAGCCATTTCTTTGTGATTACACCTAAACTCAGTTCCAAATAAATAGTTTTCACACTCATAGTAGTTGAGCTAGAAGTTTGTCTTCAATGTGTTTTAAAGCTGCCGTGTGTGTGTGTGTGTGTGTGTGTGTGTGTGTGTGTGTGTGTGTGTGTGTGTGTGTGTGTGTGTGTGTGTGTGTGTGTGTGTGTGTGTGTGTTTCCACTCACCGCTCCGTCACAGAAGCCCACGGTGCAGGGTTTCCCTTTACGCAGGAACAGGAAGTTGCCCGTCTTGTCCTGGTAGGGGGCGCAGATGCCGCTGGTGCTCCGGCAGCAGACTCTGCACGACGCGTTGGTTTCTATAGAGACGAGAGGGAACAGATACAAGACTGAGACGGATGCATCATCATCATCATCACCACCACCACCTTGGTCTCACGCCGGTGTGGTCGTTACCGTTGCAGGCGCAGGGCTGCAGCTTCAGGACGGCCTGACAGAAAGGAACGCACTCCCCGTCCAGACACTCGCCGCTGTCCAGACACGCCGTCTTATCGGGAGCGTTTTCAGGAGGAGGACACTCGCTGCTGTTTCCTGTCACAACACACATAACAACACACACACGTGTAGTTTTTTGGTTATTGTTAGATGATTTGATCAGATCTGATCCAAGAGCATTTGTTGTTGTGAGTCTGTCCCTCACACACCTTGTGCTTCTGAAAGTAAACTGTAAATTATCAGTCAACATGTTGTTGTCAAGGTAACATGAAAGGGGGTAGGTGCTGTTCCATTCATGTTTATAGTATCTGGACCCTCACAGACTCTCACACTCAGTCACTTTACAGCTGACAAAGAGAGAGGGAGTGATGCTGCCTGTCGCTCAGGTGGAGCTGTGACGGAGCTGTGTGTTGATGCTGTGCGTGTGCGTGTGTGTGTGTGTGTGTGTGTGTGTGACAGTAACATCTCGGCAGACGACATGCTCTACACGGAGACGGACCTGGAGGACAGCATGGAGAAGATCGAGACCATCAACTTCCACGAGGTGAAGGAAGTGGCCGGCATCAAGTTCTGGTGTTACCACGCCGGACACGTGCTGGGCGCCGCCATGTTCATGATCGAGATCGCCGGCGTCAAGGTAACGGACGCTCACCGCCACTCACATGACTCAGCTGTTCAACCCTCTGTTGGTGTTTTGTTTTTTGCTTTTTTACTTTATTTTGCAAATAAATCGATGTACAAACCAATAAGGCAAATAGTAAACTTGTAAATATAAATAAATACAAAACATAAGATATAAGAGCATGAAATAAAATAAACAAACATCAAATAAACAAGACAAAGAAAAGAAAGTATGTACAGTAAAGTAAATAAATTAGAAAAATTAAACATTTCAATCAATAATCGATGTGACCAGATCAATAAACTGAGTCTGACAAACAGGAAATCAGAAGTAAGGCTTCTAAAACATGCAGCATCCCTTCAAAATAAAAGCATGGAAATACAAATCCTTTTAAAAAAAGAAACAGTTTTTAACACCGTGTTGTCCTGCACTTTATCGTCATCATGTCTAAATGGAAGCGCATATTGATAAGTAATTTCATCAACTCACAAAAAATATTTCCCAGAATGCACCTCTTCACCTAAACTTCATTATCACATAATATCACATTATGCAAATTATAAACATATGAATCGCAGTGATTCACTCTCTCTGCTGCGACAAAGAACAGATGTTATTATGATTTATTTATCTTAGTTGGAGCAGAAACAGTGAAGATTAAAACGCAGCTGTGTTTTGATTAAAAAGTGATTGATTGAAAATCCTAATCAATAATCACAGACTTCAGGCTCCAGAGTCAATTTCTCTTCATTTGATGAGCAAAATAAACTGTTTAAAGACGTCGCCTCGGGCTTTAAGTTGAAGGATGGTTTTATAATTTTAACATTTTGTTGAATAATCCAATTAATAATAAACAAATGTATACTTTTAGATCATTTTATTCATTTGTATGTTGTGTTAATCCTATATATGCTGGTGTTGATGTATAATTAATTCAAATATCATGACAAGGAGAGTTTGAAGGTGATCCGTGACTAAATCTGAAGTTAATTCCCATCTACTGATTACCTTGTTTTAACCAGTCAACAGGCCTCCTGAGGTGTGTGTATATTAACCTACACCTGAAATACACAGCATCATAAAATATGCATGCACTTAAACTTTTATATGAAATAACAGGGTATCCACGGGGTCTTAAAAAGTCTAAAATTTGAAAATCTAAATTTTAGGCCTTAAAATGTCTTAAATTTGTTGAATTATTGTGTTCAAGTCTTAAATAATTTTAGACAGGTCTTAAATTTTCTTATGCCCACCATGGACGAGCATTTCACTCGCATTTGCCCCTAAAAAAAAATACATGTGTGAACCAGGAAAATCACAAAAAGAAAGAGCACAACCTGCGATTGGTCAAAAACTACAAATCCCACAATTCTCTGGCCTCAACAATAACAGTAGTTAGTGTAAGTAAGGGAGAGTGGAGCTGTCGGTGAAAAGAGGAAACAACGCCACGTCTGGTCCTGTTCTATGTTGTTCGTTCACACCGTCACCGTTTATTCGTTACGTCCGCGGTGTAAAAGGCCGTGACGCAAAGACGCGATTAGGCGCGAGACGCGATTAGGCGCGCGACGCGGTAGACGCGACTTTTTTTTTTTGCGACGCAATACACCCGATTTGTTTTGTGCGACGGGACCTTCGCGTCTTCGTCTATTTCATCGTGTTTGGTGGGAAGACCCACAAGGGGCTTCCCACCAAACACGAGGAACGCTTTTTTTTTCGCTCGAGTTGTGACGCGCGACCAAACGCGAGATACGCGGTTTGACGCTCTTTTTGACTCGTGTCACAAAAAAATTCACGAGCCCGCCAACAACTTTTTTTTTTTTTCAAAGCAGGTTCAACTGGACTTAGTTATTTGTCTAGGAAGACGTTTCACCTCTCATCCAAGAGGCTTCATCAGTTCATGTAGCATCTGACCAGGCTGGGACTGGTCCAACTAACTGGTCTGGAGACTCAGTAGAAGTCCAGTTGCTTTCGATTTAACCTCCTTTGAAATACTATGACCTGGACAAATGAGAATATGCACAGGCCTACAACAACATTTCTGCTCTCATCGACCATGGTTGAGGTCACAACGCTGCTCTGTAGCTGCTCTGGAAGTCCGAGACACTGAGGCCAAACGCCGCCGTCGCTTCTGATCCATGTCGGCGAGTTCCGGGCTGATGAGCTACAGAGACTTTAGAGTCAAAGGAGCAGTGCGTCGCTGTGTCGGACTGTTTGGATTTAATGAAGAAGCTGCACAGAGTCAGGTGAGCAGAAGCTGCCCCCCCCCCCCCCCCCCCCTCACCGTGGAGCCGCTGCTGTCTCACAGCCGCCACCGACCCCTAGAATAAAACACCACCGACCCCTAGCGTGACGCACAGTATACTGTTATGAGACACATTATGCATCCCAACTGTCTTTTTTTTTAGAGGATTTTTTTTTTTAACCAAGAATGCGAAAAATCATGATCCAGGGGCCAAAATTCGAAACAAATATATTTTTAATCATAATTCTCATTATTCTCCTGATGTCGGTTTAATGTAAACAGATTGAGCTGATACGCGAGAGTAATGTGACAGCGGGGCAGTGCTGCAGCTGCTGTGCTGTGATGGACCTGATCAGACTGGTGGTGGTCCACAGTCAATCAGTCCCAGATCCTCCACCGTCAGCAGATCCCCCGAAAGCCCCCGCAAATAATACATCGACAAGAAGTTAAGTGGCAAGTTGCACCTTTTCGTCGGCTTATTATTTGCGGATTTTTTTTTTTATAGCCTATATAACGTCACTGCAACATGCGGCTCTCAGTGCTTGTCGGTGTTGTGTCTATAAATTGTGAAATAACTTTTCCTCAATAGAAATATGAGACGTGGTCGATAGGTTTCATTCATCCATGTTTTGGCAGACAATACAAATAACCAATGATAATGAGATTTCCACCGCGTCGAACCAATCATGTGGCTGGAATAGAGCCAGTCAACAGTAACATGTGCATTTGTTTGGGTTGCTGCAGATGTGCACATCAGCTGACACCGCCAGAGAGAGACACATAACAGCCGCTTCAAGGAGACTAGCGGACTTTTTTTTTTTTTTAATAGCCTCTTCATTCATCTTGGGCGGGGGGCGGTGCGCCGTCTTATAATGTTACAGAAAACCCTGCATTATGTTTTTTACAACTCGTGTTCCTACACTATAGAGACAACTTGCTGTTGGCTCTATATTTCAAGAAACTTGTTTTCTGTTTAAAAGGCACAATTCACCCATCTTTTAACCGGGTAGTTACGTCTCCAGTCTGTCGAGCGGGCGAGCGCACAGCTGATGTGCTTCCATGACAACAGACGCACGGATTCAGTGTGGACAGAGAGCGTCAGATGTGACGCGATTGTCGGACGCTCGTTCGCGTCGCATCCAGTTAGGACACGGTGTGAGCAGCCACATCCACTGCGCTCTGGATCAGCTGATCGGTGCTCAGGTGACGTTAGATCTTCACTTTTTTAAACTCATACAAAGTGCAGCCAAACAGCAGGCTGAAGAGAGAGGACCAGCAGCAGCAGCAGCAGCTCTGACAGCTCCTCTGTGGCGCTGCAGACAGGCTGCAGGTGAGCTGGCCTGAGAGCAGAGTGCCGTCTCTTTTTTTTTTTTTTTTTTTAGCAGCCTTTGTTACAGATAGGCTACATGTCCATGTGCATGTGCATGAGAACTGATTTTGAATCGAAGAGACACCCAAATATTCACATCCTTCAGTCCAGGCTTTTGAAAAGAGAGTAGCCTATAAAATCAGCTTCATGTAGCAGTTTACTTTAAAATGGTTCGAATATATTGCTGCTGAATAAATCTGAAACATGTGATGTGCATTTTTTTGGGGGAATATGGCTTCTGATATAATAGTCTGTAGACATCATCATCATTCAACGTTTTCACATGGTCTGGTGTTAATAAAGCAAACTAAAAATCGCAAAAAGAAAATCAAGAATCGGTTGAATCGAAAATCGATTTTGAATCGAATCGTGACCCTAAAAGTCGGAATCGAATCGTGAGCCACCCAAAGATTCACATCCCTAGTACAGAGACCTGCCACAGTGTCATGGTGCATTAATATAAACTTCAACCTCAGAGCTGTCAGTCCTCAGACTGTCCTGACTGTCCCTGAACATCACACAGGGATGCAAACAGCGCGCCGAAAAGCGAAACTCGCTTTTTTCATGACCAATTGACCCTTCGCCAACTCCTCCCACAAACGGCTATTGTCCAATCCTACGTTAGCAACCGTAACTATAGGCCTGGCAAGCTTTCCGCAGTGAGTCATTACGTTTGCTTTTGTGGACACATTTTGAGACTAGGACGAAAAACATTTGTTTGTAGAGAAGGATGTTGTTGCTGCTGCTGCTACTACGGCGGCGGCGGCGGCGGCAGAAGCAATATAGAGATGTTCAGATATGAGCGGACTTTTTTTTTCGACTTGAGCAAGTGTAGATATGGGGAAAACCATATGTTCACCTCCGAAATGACAGCTGTACTTTTAGGGCTTTTACCTGGGCTTTTAGGGCTTTTACCTGGGCTTTTAGGGCTTTTACCTGGGCTTTTAGGGCTTTTACCTGGGCTTTTAGGCGAGGGATCCTCCAGGCAGGGACTGCTTTCACTGACTGATACAGCGGTGGGAGAAAACAAAACAGCAGCGAAAACTGTATGTGGTTCACAATCGCCCAAAAACTTAGAGTTTGACAACGTTTCATGACCAGTGAGATGACCTAAGTCTTGGTGGGTTGATAGACGGTAAAATGACCGGTCCTTACTGCTGCTCTGTACATTGTCCAGTCGTGTCGTTGAACAGATGTTTTATCCTCCTGCGCGAGTCACGTCACTGAAAACTATGAATGATCTTTGTGATTTCTTCTCTCTATTATCTCAGAACAGTTTATCCAGAAATTTGCTGATATTTCCTTTGAAATCGATACCAAATACTGCCAGGAGCATGGCTGGGAGTGAAAGCTTGCCCGGCGTAGCAACAGTAACCAAGGGGGCGGGGCTTACGCGAAGGGTCAATTAGGTGACTTGTGTGAATCGTTCAGATCCGAAGAGTTTTTGTTTTGGGGGGGGGGTCTCAGCGTCTCAGCTGGGGTCAGTAAAATGTTTTTCTAACAGGCTGACAGTGACAATCACGTGAGGCGAACTCATTCATGGTCTCTGATTATACTGATAACAGCCGACCTCCAATGTAGACGCGCGACATGCACGCACGTTACCCAAAGCGGTGACGCCGTTTTTTCCCCCCGTGCACGTCCGCGGCGCACAGCTCCACGGACGTGCACGGTTCCCTACGTTGCTGTGTCAGGCAGGTGTTTCCATGGAGCTCTGCCCCGTTTCAGAGGTGAAGGAAGCCCTGAGTGGAAAGACGTCGCCTCCGCCATGTAGAATGTGTTCAATTAAAGTGAAACTAACACATTATATAGGCCTATATGTCCATTACACACTGAATGAAACATCCCATGTCTTTATTTCTTCAGTTTATTTTAATAGTAATAATTATGACTAACATTCAGTGAAGACCTAAAAATCAGTATCTCCAAAATTGAAATATTGCAATGGTTTTTATTTTTTTAAAGCATTTTTAATATAGAAATGTTGGCCTTCTGAAAACTGTCCATCTATATGCACTCAATACTTGGTTGGGGTTGAACTACTGGAAATTGACTTTTCTGTGATATTGTTAATGGTGAGCCCCCCCCCCCCCGCCAGACAATACCTCTCTTTTTTGGTCCTGACCCGTTTGCATCCCTGTGTGTGTGTGTGTGTGTGTGTGTGTGTGTAGTTGTTGTACACAGGAGACTTCTCCCGTCAGGAGGACAGACACTTGATGGCGGCGGAGATCCCCAGCGTCAAACCAGACATCCTCATCACCGTGAGTGGAGCCGTTCAACCTGTTCAATCTTTATTTAAACACAGAGCACAGACACTTAACATTGAACCTGTGTGTGTTTGTGTGTGTGTGTGTGTGTGTGTGTGTGTGTTTGTTGTGTGTGTGTGTGTGTGTCAGGAGTCGACCTACGGGACTCACATCCACGAGAAGCGGGAGGAGCGAGAGGCTCGGTTCTGCAACACGGTCCACGACATCGTCAACAGAGAAGGTCGATGTCTGATCCCCGTGTTCGCTCTGGGCCGAGCGCAGGAGCTGCTGCTCATCCTCGGTGAGACCACGGCAACAACGACGCCATGACGACGCACGGCGACCTAAGAGTGGCGCTTTCCCTTCAGCTGAGGGAAAAATGAATTCAGGCTTCAAGTTTTATTTACAAGATTAAACTAAGGGACGTGTTTCTGTCTATGGATCACACAGAAACATTTTCATTCACCATACACACTCGTTAAAGCCCCAGTGTGTAACTTATTTGGCTTTTTAGTAGCAAAAATCAAATATGTCTTTCATAAATACGTATTTCACTGAAGTCGAATCACACCCGCATACAAATGAAAGCTTTCTGGTACCTTAGAATGAGTTGTTACAAGTCGTTACAAACACATAAGTGGGTGACGCACCGAACCGAGGCGGCCATGTTGCATCGTGACCGTAGGTAACCACGGAAACTCAGCAGAGCTGTCGGCTCGGCCTGTTAAAACCATAGATATATAAAGAGTAGATGCCGCATCGAACGCTGGGCCTATTGGCGCTGACGAGCGGTGGGGCCGCCATCTTGGACCGGTCTACCGCTCCACTCAGTGTATCTGTTTGGTAGGTGCAATTGATAGTTTCACTAGTGTCAGTGCATTTAATCAATAACTTACTGAACATGATCCCGCCTATTACACGGCGTACGAGTGAAATAATTCATTTGAAACATAATTTTGACCAAAATACTACTTTTATCGATTTATAAATGTTATAATTTAGCACATCTGCATGTCTGGTCTCCTCTCCGCTGTGTTGCTGAGCCTCCTCCCATTTGTTTTCAACAAAGCCTTTTATAATCAATAACTGGATCGATGGATTATCACATATATGTTACAATGTGTGTAGTCTTATCTGTCATAAACAAGATATTATAGGTTTATAGGGCGTGTTTGTGTCGCGGACTACAGGCTCTGATCTGATCAGCAGGTTTGGTTTTCAGCCAGGATGTGGAAGGAGCCTCTACTCTCTCTGTAAAGGGTTACAAGTCATTTATCTAACATCACTATTAGTCCCAAGCTTTTTACTGAAGGTAAAAATGAAACATAAGGTAAATATCCTGCATAGTTTCTCTGTTCTGTGCTGCGCTGATCAGAGCGGCGTCCCTAGCAACGGTGTGTTACACTTGACAACCATTCATTATACAGAAATAACCATGTATATATGTCTATGGAAATAACAGCCCGTAGAGAGCAGCAATTGATCAGAGAGCAACATTCCTGTAATGAATAAATATATAGAGATAAAAGCTATATGTTAGAGAAAATAAAAATATATATAAACCAGAGAATCAATTCATATCAGGTCAGAGAGAGAGAGGGAGGAGAGAGAATAAATAAATAAATATTCGATTCACAAAATACAACCAATAGTAATGTTCAGTCTTATTTGTGTAAAGTAATCCCCAGAGCCAGCTGTTTTCGATGGTTTTCTGCTGATTAGAACAGAAATAATATGCTGCACAGTGCTCTGCATCCTGTTACTTCTGCTGCTGGACTGAGTAGAACGACCGGTTCAAGATGGCGGCCGCATTTCTCGCGGCGCAGCGTTCGATGCGGCATCTACTCTTTATATATCTATGGTTAAAACTGTCACCACTGTGCAGGGCCGTTGCTAGGAATTCTGGGCCCCCTTAAAGAATACTAAAGTGGGCCCCTCCCCCTAACTTTTCCAGTTTTTTTTCTTAGACTACGTATGTATTATCATTTTTTATTTAGCCTAGTAGCCTACCTTGTTTTGATGCTAATGCAACATTACACTGCAAAAACCCAAGTATCTTACCAAGAATATTTGTCTTATTTCTAGTCAAAATGTAATTTCTAGTCAAAACAAATATCATTATACCTAAAATAAGACTCAGAATATTAAAAGTAGCTTGTTTTTAGACACTTTTTACTTCTTTCAAGCATATTTTCACTTGGAATAAGTAGAAAAAATCTGATAGTGGAACAAGTTTTTCTTCCTTATTACAAGCACAAAAAACTTGCTTTCACTGGCAGATTTTTCTACTTATTTCAAGTGAAAATTAGTTTGAAACAAGTGAAAATTATCTAAAAACAAGTTAATTTTTAGGTTATGAGTCTTATTTTAAGTGGAAAGAGATTAGTTTTGACTAGAAATGAGACATTTGGACAAGAAATAAGACAAATATTCTTGGAAGGATGTTGAGTTTTTACAGTGTACTATGAGTATAGTCAGGGTCTTACACAGAATAAATCAGTCATACAAAGATTAGACTACTGGGGTTTTTTATGGGCCCCACTGGGCGCTGGGCCCCTAGAATTATCATCACCTTTCTCCCCTATACAACGGCCCTGCCACTGTGTAGTGTGAGGAAGGACGGAGGCACTGGTGTTGCATTCAGGTGCAGTCAGGCAGACGGCCGTCGGCAAACCTACCGGATGTCATTTTACTCGACGAGAGAAAGCCGGTAAAACGTGGGTCGGGTAAACAATACGACATCACCATGACAACATATTGTCACGCCTGTATTGTTTTGCCTCGTGCTGGCGGACCACTTGTTTACATAGACGCTTGTTTATCCTGTTACATGCAGCGTCTGTTGTCTGTCTGACGTCAAGAATACGTTCAGATATGCAACCGCACTGCTAGATGGGGGGAATTCCTACATACTATACCTTTAAAGAGGAACTATGCAAGATTTTTACCTTAAAGGGATAGTTCAACATTTTGGCAAATTGGTCCATTGCCATAATCCCTATAGTCATAGCAGTAGGTTCGTTAACTTTATTTGTGTGTGTGTGGACCAGACGAGTACTGGCAGAACCACCCGGAGCTCCACGACATCCCGATCTTCTACGCTTCGTCTCTGGCCAGGAAGTGCATGGCCGTGTACCAGACCTACATCAACGCCATGAACGACAAGATCCGCAAGGCCATCAACATCAACAACCCCTTCGTCTTCAAGCACATCAGCAACCTGAAGGTTTGTTTTGTTTTGTTTTTGTTTTTACTTTTCTGTCCTGTTTTATTGTGTCGTCAGGTTTGTTCTGTCCTTTGTTTTCTGTTTTGTCTGTTTTGGTCAGTGTATTGTCAGTGTATACAGGTAATACTCAGAAAATTAGAATATCGTGAAAAAGTTCATTCATTGAAGCAGTAATTCAGGCAAATGGGGGCCCAACCAAGTACTGAGTACACAAAATGATTATACTTTTCTGATGGCTGACATTTCATTTATTTAAACTAATTTTTCTGTTTATTTCATGTGATATTCAAATTTTTTGAGACTCTGATTTTGGGGTTTTCATAAGCTGTAAGCCATAATAATCAAAATTCTAACAAATAAAAGCTTGAAATATCTTGCAATGCCTGTTATGAGTCTAAATAATATATTTTTAAGTTGAATTACTTAAATGAATGAACTTTTTCACGATATTCTAATTTTCTGAGTATTACCTGTACATTGTGTATGTTTAGGGTTGCAAAGGGGCGGAAAATTTCCAGTTTTTTATTCCAAATTGGAAAATATCCATGGGAATTATGGGAAATTATGGGAATTTATGGGGATTAACTGGAAATCTGGGGTAATTTAAACAAACTGTATCATATCCAAACATAAATGTAAATATTTTGTTTTGTCATAAGCAGACATCCATGCAAAATAACAATACAATTAAAAAACATGACATTTCAACAGATTTATTTGTGAGTAGAACTTTATCAAGTTCTAATTCTTGTATGAACAATCAGCTATTTTACTGAACAACAAAAACATGAATGTTGAGTAAAATATTACTAATTGCTTATTAAGGGCCAACCTTCAATTTTGTAAATTTCGGATTTATTCCCGTTTATTCCCATAGAAAGTTTCCGATATTACCCGATACCCGATATTTTGCAACCCTATGTATGCTATTGCCTGTTTCCATTGTCGTTGTCGTTTGTTTTCTGACGTGTGTGTGTGTGTGTGTGTGTGTGTGTGTGTGTGTGTGTGTGTGTGTGTCAGAGCATGGACCACTTCGACGACATCGGGCCCAGCGTGGTGATGGCGTCGCCCGGCATGATGCAGAGCGGTTTGTCCCGGGAGCTGTTTGAGAGCTGGTGCACGGACAAGAGGAACGGCGTCATCATCGCCGGCTACTGCGTGGAGGGGACGCTCGCCAAGGTGGGAAGGAATCGAACCTGCGACACCTCGGGTCCCTTCTGCAGTTTTTAAAAAAAATTATTATCACAGGAAGTGAAACGTTTCCTCCACTGGTTTTTAGAAATGTCACAGGGTATCCGCGGATCCTTAAAAAGTCTTAAAAAGTCTTAAATTCATGTATCTAAAAATAAGGCCTTAAAAAGTATTAAATTTATCAGAAATTTCTAAGATGGTCTTAAATACAGTAGTCAAGGGTCTTAAATTCATGGATTAAAGTTCTCCGTCGCCACGACGGATTTCCGTCAATGGGAAAAATGAGGGGGGGAAAAAGGCTACACGTGTTTTTGTTGTGGTTTACTAATGCTGCTCTCGGTAATTTCTCCCGCTAATTAGTGAAGGAAAAAAAAGTAATATTGTGGGGGATATTTTTCATTCTATCTGGCAACCCTGGCCTGCCTGCGCGTATGAGCAGAGAACTTCTAATATTGTCAATAGACTGGCTCTGGTATGAGCCCGGTAACGTGACAGTCTTTCTGGAGGCAGTGATACGCCAAATCGCGTTGGGTCTCCTGCCGTCGTTGACGTTGGACCGAGCGGACCTGTTGGTCCGAGTGGCCGCGGTCCGAGCGGACTTGGCGGCGCGCATTCGGTTTCGTTGTTTGTTTGTTTTTTCGTGAATGTCCGCGGCGCACCGCTGCATGGACAACTTATCAGAAAGCAAACATTTCCATATTAAAAATGCTTTTTTAAACTTTTTTCTATACATTTTGTCTACATTTATTCTAATTCATTGAGATGCACCTGTATGCCCTCCTACAGTGGTTTGGTCATTGTTGGTCTGGTACTCATTTCAATACTCTGCTAATTTTTCCATTGTCCTTGAGTAAAAGTTGTGTGAGTGATTTCAGTGTCAGTCGCGTGCAGACTCCTTCCTTTCTTCCTTGGTGCTTTTTCTAGTTTTGTATTGATTATCAGTTTGTTTATTAATAACAGACAATAAGTAAACTTGACTGATTGTCATTGAGGTTGTAGTACAGTGGGATCCCCAACCATTGCTTAGCCTATATTTATAGGATTTTTTTTTTTTTTTTGGTCTTAAATTTCATTCAAGGTGGCATTAAAAAGGTCTTAAAAAGTCTTAAATTTGACTTGCTGAAACCTGCAGATACCCTGTGTCAGGTCTGTGTTCACTTTTGGAGACAAGTTAAGAACAACAGAGAGTGAGAGAGTGAAATAAAACAAACAATCACAGCAATAAATAAAAATAGACAATAACAGCTGTAAAATTAGTTTGTCTGCCCCAAATGCATCTTTCTTTATTCATAACTTCTCCTTTAATCGGTATCTTACAGTTTGGTGATAATAACTGCGATGGCAAGAACAACAACACAAATAACTCTGACTGAGAACAGTGTAATTGCTGAAACAAGATCTTTTACAGTGTGTGTATCTGAATAAAATAAGACTCTTATTTAAATTATATTATTGATCGGCATCGATAGATATTCCCAGTATTGGATCAGTCCGGTCAGTTTTATTGATAATGTTGAGTTTAATGTGGCTGCGTAACAAGAATCTGAATCTGTGACATACGCCTGTGTTAACGACATAGGACCGATCAGAAGAGTGTGTCGTGTTGCGTTCAAGTGCTGCTGGGATTTAACTTTTAATAATATATTTATATTATTTTAAATGATTAAACTTTTCACACAGGTTATTTAATGTACTGTGTGTGTGTGTGTGTGTATGTTGAATTGAATTGAATTGAAATTTGTTTATTTCGGTCATACAACACCAACATCAAAATCGACCATTTTGTGTGAACAGTTTAGCCAAAACATATTATACACAATTGCAACCACACACACACACACAAAAAAAAGAAAATATCATACAGTGACCGAAAAGGGAATAGGCTGAAGCCCAAGGCTTATATTTGCCTATCCTTTACACTCTATGAAATTAAATTACCTAGAATGTCAGCAGTCCACAATAATAAGATGAAAATAATCATTACTGTATTTTATAATTTTTCATTATTTCACATTTCAAGGCTTTCTTAAAACTCAACAAAGAACTACATGTCTTCAACTCATCACTGAGCTTATTCCACATTTTAACTCCTAAGACTGAAACGCATTTGTATTTTATATTAGTTCTCACTTTACACATTTCAAAAATCAATAATCCTCTTAAATTATAGTTTCCTTTTCTTAATTTAAATAACTGAAGGATACAAGCTGGAAGGCTGTTGTTCTTTACTCGAAAAATGATTTCCATTGTCTTTAGGAACACAATATCTGAAAATTTTAATGCATTAGATCTTAAAAATAGTGGGTTGGTAGGTTCACAATAGCACTCTTTGTTTATTATTCTAATAACTCTTTTTTGAAGCTTGATTATAGGGTCTATGTTTGTTTTATAAACATTTCCCCAAACTTCAACGCAGTATGTCAAATATGGAAATATAAGAGAATAATATAAAATATGCAGACATTTCTTATTCAACATGTCCCTTGTTTTATAAAGAATGGCAATGGATTTGGATATTTTTCCCTTGATATATTCTATATGAGGCTTCCAACACAGTTTATGATCAATAATTACTCCCAAAAACTTAGTTTCATATACTCTATCGATTTCCACTTGATTTAATTTTAATTTTACTTCACAATTGGTCCTAGCACCGCTAAACACCATACATTTTGTTTCTTTTCATTTAATGATAACTTATTAATATCAAACCATTTTTTTAGCTGAAACAACTCTACTTCTACTGTCCTCAGCACTTCCTTCAAATCCTCCCCTGAACAATATACATTAGTGTCATTACATACATTAGTGTATGTGTGTAATATGTGTGTGTATGTGTGTTGCAGCACATCATGACGGAGCCTGATGAGATCGCCACCATGTCGGGACAGAAGCTTCCTCTCAAGATGTCGGTCGACTACATCTCCTTCTCCGCTCACACCGACTACCAGCAGACCAGCGAGTTCATCCGGGCGCTCAAACCGCCGCACGTGGTAAAAACATCACACACACACACACACACACACACAGACACACACTATTTAAATCCACACTATTTAATTAAATCCACAAAGCGATGTTCCTGGATCCTTTGGGTTTATTGCGACACACTAACAGGCAAAAACACAGTTTTTTCATGCACTGATCAATTTTGAGATTTTGGGATATTTTTCTCTCAGAAAAGTGGAAAGAAATGGTAGAAAATCCACATTAAGGTTTTTTATTTTACTTCATTTTGTCTCTTTCATCAGTAGATTTCTCCTAAATTCACCAAAAGTTATGTCAGGTATCACTGTAAAGCTCCCTCTCTCTCCTGAACAATTATGTGGATCCAAAAACTGTCGTTTCCTCCGTATCCGCGACCAATCGTAAAAGTGCGATTCACATTAATGATCTATGGAATTTTACAGTACAAATCTTTAAAGGCCGTTTTCTCAAAATGAGTTTTTCCTCAGACTCTTGAGCTAACCTTCCAGTTTGATTCCTGTCTATATTCTGAAGGTTTTTCCAGAGGGGATTGTTGATACATCATCCACAGCCTGATTTATACAACATTTTATTCATAAAAACATGGCGATATTTGAATTTTTAGGGCTGGTGACAGTATTTTCTCATTTACAGAGTGATACAAAGACATATCCAAAATCCCCCCTGTAAAAACTTCTGACTCTAATATGTCAACAAAATAAAACAAGAATTTTGAAAGGTTCTTTATCCATTGTTCAGATTTCGGTTCTGGAAATGTATGCAAATTAGCGCATATTTCATCAGATATTGCCTCATTTACATATTTAAACATAAAACTTGACAAAACTTGTAATACAAAAAATATTTGTCTTAATGTGAGTGATAAACTTGGGAAGTTTCATGGTGATATCTGTTAGTTTAAATTTCTACCCTATTCACCTGTAGTGTCCCACCTTAATGCAGTTGGTTTGTGTGTGTGTTTGTGTCCGTATGTGTGTGTGTGTGTGTGTGTGTGTGTGTGCGTGTGTCCGTATGTGTGTGTCTGTGTGTGTGTGTGTGTGTGTGCGTGTGCAGATCCTGGTGCACGGCGAGCAGAACGAGATGGCCCGGCTGAAGGCGGCTCTGATCCGAGAGTACGAAGACAACGACGAGGTTCACATCGAAGTCCACAACCCGCGAAACACTGAAGCCGTGACGCTGAACTTCAGAGGAGAGAAACTGGCCAAGGTGTGTGTGTGTGTGTGTGTGTGTTGTTGTTGTGTTGTTGTATTGGTGTGGGCCGTGTTGTTAACTCCCAGCATGCTTTGCTCCGCTGTGCTGTGCTGCAGGTGATGGGCGTGCTGGCGGATGAGAAGTGCTCTCAGGGTCAGAGAGTCTCCGGGATCCTGGTGAAGAGAAACTTCAGTTACCACATCCTGACGCCGTCCGACCTCTCCAGTCAGTCTGCGTGTGTGTGTGTGTGTGTGTGTGTGTGAGGTTGTGTGTGTGTGTGTGTGTGTGTGTGTGTGTGTATTGTCAAACACTTATTATAATTGATGAATGTTTAATGTTTTTGATCCGTCATCAAATGTTTCAAGCTGCTTCTGTCACAGAAAGTAAACCTCAACATCTGGACTGATTGGTTGGTTGGTTGGTTGATAGAAAGAAAGAAAGAAAGAAAGAAAGAAAGAAAGAAAGAAAGAAAGAAAGAAAGAAAGAAAGAAAGAAGTAAGGAAGGAAAGAAAGAAAGAGTGAAGGAAAGAAAGAAAGAGTGAAGGAAAGAAAGAAAAAGAGAGAAAGAGGTGGAAAGAAAGACAATAGCTGGGTTTCCATCCAAGTCGTATCGAATTTAAAAGCGGATTTTGTGAAAATGCGCAAAAAGCAAAGCGAATTTATGCCCGTTTCCATTCATTAGTGTTTTGCGATTAGGAGGAGTGCACCGTGAGATTACGTCATAAGAGAGCGTGAATGTATCCAACAGTTGACACTCAGCTGACACTCAACATCATGGACAATTTACGTACTTTCCGGACTATAGACGCACCTGTATAATCCGCACCAGCTACATTTTAAAAGAAAATACATATATAGGCCGCACTTGAATATAAGCTGCAGGTTTTCATGTTGTAACATGAGATATTTACACAGAAAGACAGTAGGAACTGTGACAGTCTGCTCGCTTTTCCGCTGTTTTGGTTATGCTCCTCTCCTCCATGTGCATCTGTTTACATACGAAGCCGGTGAAAAATCAATAAGTTACATAACGATGTTACGGCGTGTGTTTGTGTCGTCTTAACCGTCATAAACAAAAGATTATGGGTTACGGAGCGCGTTTGTGTCGCGGGGTGCAGAGACGAGAGCTGGGAGACCAAAAACTCGCATTTCCTTTATTTGATACGTTGACAAATCCACCCCCTCCAAGCGTATAAACTTTTATGCGCATTTACTGCCTTTATTCGAATTTCTGGCGTTTCCATTCAAGTATTTATGCGCATTTTCACAAAATGCGCATAAGAAAAGGTGGATGGAAACCCAACTAATGAAAGATTGAAAGAAAATGCAAGAAAGGAAGACCAAGAAAATAATAATCAGAAGGAAAGAAACGAAGAAAAAAGAAAGAGGGAAGATAAAGAAAGAGAGAAAGAAAAGAAACAGGAAAAAAGGAAGATCAAGAAAGAAATAATCAAAAGGAAAGAAAATAGAGAGAAAGAAAAGAAACAAAAAGGGCAAAGAAAGAAAAAGATAGTAGGAAGAAAAAAGAAAGAAGAAATACTTAAGAAAAAAAGAGGGAAGGAAATGAAGAAAAAGAGAGAAAGAGGAGGAAAGAAAGACAATGAAAGATTGAAAGAAAACACAAGAAAAATAATCAGAAGGAAAGAAACAAAGAAAAAAGAGAGAAAGAAAAAAAACAAAAAAGGCAAAGAAAGAAAAACATAGTAGGAAGAAAAAAGACGAGCAGAAAGAGAGAAGAAATACTTAGAAATACAGAAGAGAGAGAAGTGACAAAAAAGTAAAGAAAAAGAAAGACAGAGTGAAGAAAAGGATGAAGACAGAAAGAGAAGTAGAGACATGAACGATGGAGTGACTAACAGAGTTCAAGGTCAAGGTCAAGTTTATTTATATAGCACCTTGAACCAAAGTGCTTTACAGTTAAAACAATTTCAATTACAGTTTAAACATCAGATAAAAACACAATAATAAAAGCACAATAAATAAAATAAACATTGGATAAAACATTGGATAAAAGCACAACATACAATAAAACTGTAATGATAAAACAATCGGTCAAGGGTTAAAAGCCCGGGAGAAGAGGTGGGTTTTCAATAGAGATTTAAAATGTACTAAGTTTGGAGCTGTTCTGATTGGGAATGGCAGGCTATTCCAGAGTTTAGGAGCGGCGACTGCAAAAGCTCGATCGCCTCTTGTTTTTAATCTTGACTTTGGTGTGCTGAGGAGGAATTGGTCAGCTGACCGTGATGTTCTGCTTAGAGTGTGGGGAACAAGCAGGTCACTTAAATAAAGGGGAGCCAAGCCATTCATGGCTTTAAAGGTCAACAATAAAATTTTAAAATTTATCCTCTGGCAAACAGGAAGCCAGTGGAGAGACCTCAACACTGGGGTTATATGCTCGGTTTTCCTAGTACTTGTTAAAAGGCGAGCGGCCGCATTTTGGACTAGCTGGAGACGCTGGATAGAGGACTGGTCTAGGCCCACATACAGAGCATTGCAGTAGTCCAGCCGGTTGGTAATAAAAGCATGCACCACTTTTTCTAAGTCGCCCGGGGGAATGTAGGCTTTTATTTTGCTTATTAATCTCAATTGAAAGAAGCTTGAGCTGACCACAGATGAAATTTGTTTTCTAAATTTAAAAGAGTTATCGAGGTGCACTCCAAGACTTTTCACAGAGTTACGTGTATTTGAGGAGATTGGCCCGAGGATGGGTTCATCCCCCAATGACAGCGGGGAGCCAAACACAATGAATTCAGTCTTGCTCTCATTTAGTTTTAAAAAGTTTGATGACAGCCACAACTTGACTTCATTCAGACAATCAAGCAGAGGTTGCAATGCACCTTTGCTTTTAATTTTAACGGGCATGTATATCTGAACATCATCAGCAAAGCAATGGAACGAGACATTATGCTTTTTAAATATAGAACCTAGGGGCAACATATATAATGAAAATAGGGTGGGGCCCAGAACCGAACCCTGGGGGACACCACATACGAGCGGGGCATGTCCAGATGAGTAATCTCCCAGGCGAATTGAAAAAGTCCTGTCCGTCAGGTAGGAGTTGAACCATTTCAGAGCAGAGCCCCTGATCCCAACATAACTCTCCAGGCGGGACAGGAGGATATTGTGGTCGACTGTGTCGAAAGCAGCCGTTAAGTCGAGAAGAACAAGGACTGCCGAGTGACCAGAGTCGACTGCTAAGATCAGGTCATTAAAAATCTTTAAAAGAGCTGTCTCAGTACTATGAAGCTGTTTAAAACCAGATTGAAATTTTTCATGGATACCATGTTGATCTAAAAAATCTTGAAGCTGTGATAAAACAACTTTCTCTAGGACTTTGGACAGAAAGGGCAGTTTGGAAATGGGCCTAAAGTTAGAGAGTACAGTGGGATTGAGATTTTTGTTTTTTAACAGTGGTTCTACAACAGCATGTTTAAAGTGAGCAGGAACACAACCAGATACAAGACACGTATTTATCAATGAGAGGATTGATGTCCCCACTGTGTCGAAAACCTCCTTCAACAGGCGAGAGGGAATGTTATCAGAAGGGCAGTTAGTAGGGCGGAGATGGTGGACAACTTCTTGTAGAGCTGCCAGTGAGATTGGCTCAAAATGATCCAACACTGCTGGGCACATAGATACAATATGAGGGTCAAGATCACTGGAACTGGTCAACAAAGATCTGAGGACAGATATTTTCTCAGCAAAAAATCTTAAAAATCTATCACAGAGGATGGGCGAAGGTGTGACTATGACTGCGTCGCACGGATTGGCCAAAGAATTAAAGGCACTGAACAATACCTGTGGCCTATGACAGTTTTTTGAGATTAATTGAGATTAATTGAGACTCCTCCTCTCCTTCCTCCTCCTCCTCCCTCCTCTTCCTCCCTCCTCCTCCTCCTCTTCCTCCTCCTCCTCCTCTCCTTCCTCCCCCTTCCTCTTCCTCCCTCCTCCTCTCCTCCTCCTCCTCCTCCCTCCTCCTCCCCCTCTCTTCCTCCTCCTCCTCCTCCTCCTCCTCCTCCCCCTTCCTCCTCCTCCTCTTCCTCCTCTTCCTCTCCTCCTCCTCCTCCTCCCTCCTCAGACTACACCGACCTCGCCATGGGAACGGTGAAACAGACTCAGGCGATCCCGTTCACTGGACCGATCTCTCTGCTCGTCACGCAGCTGCGCAGCCTCGCGGGTGAGTTGGCTCCGCCCCCTTCGTCCTCTAACTCCTCCTCCTCCTCTTCCTCCTCTTCCTCTTCCTCCTTCCTCCTCCTCCTCCCTCCTCTTCCTCCCTCCTCCTCCTCCTCTTCCTCCTCCTCCTCCTCTCCTTCCTCCCCCTTCCTCTTCCTCCCTCCTCCTCTCCTCCTCCTCCTCCTCCCTCCTCCTCCCCCTCTCTTCCTCCTCCTCCTCTCCTCCTCCTCCTCCTCCTCCTCCTCCTCTTCCTCCTCCTCCTCCTCCTCCTCCTCCTCTCCTCCTCCTCCTCCTCTTCCTCCTCCTCCTCCTCCTCCTCCTCCTCCTCCTCCTCAGACTACACCGACCTCGCCATGGGAACGGTGAAACAGACTCAGGCGATCCCGTTCACTGGACCGATCTCGCTGCTCGTCACGCAGCTGCGCAGCCTCGCGGGTGAGTTGGCTCCGCCCCCTTCGTCCTCTAACTCCTCCTCCTCCTCTTCCTCCTCCTCCTCCTCCCTCCTCCTCCCCCTCTCTTCCTCCTCCTCCTCCTCCTCCTCTTCCTCCCTCCTCCTCCTCCTCTTCCTCCTCCTCCTCCTCTCCTTCCTCCCCCTTCCTCTTCCTCCCTCCTCCTCTCCTCCTCCTCCTCCTCCCTCCTCCTCCCCCTCTCTTCCTCCTCCTCCTCCTCCTCCTCCTCCTCCTCCTCCTCTCCTCCTCCTCCTCCTCCTCCTCCTCCCCCTTCCTCCTCCTCCTCCTCCTCCTCCTCTCTTCTTCCTCCTCCTCCTCCTCTTCCTCCTCTTCCTCCTCCTCCTCTTCCTCCTCCTCCTCCTCCTCCTCAGACTACACCGACCTCGCCATGGGAACGGTGAAACAGACTCAGGCGATCCCGTTCACTGGACCGATCTCTCTGCTCGTCACGCAGCTGCGCAGCCTCGCGGGTGAGTTGGCTCCGCCCCCTTCGTCCTCTAACTCCTCCTCCTCCTCTTCCTCCTCTTCCTCTTCCTCCTTCCTCCTCCTCCTCCTCCTCCTCCTCCTCCTCCTGCAGTAGCATAGATATACAGTATATATACTGACTAGATGCCGCGTTCTGCTTCTCAGCGTACGTCAACACGGCCGCCATCTTGGTCCGGGGTTCTGACCATAGACATAATATACGTCTGACCAGCAGTCAGACCGGTCAGACCCTTGTAGAACTAAGTTCAGTGTGTTTATGCATGTGGGTGTGTGTCTGAGTATGTAAGTTGAAGAGTTCCAGTCCTTGAACTCGCGTGTTCGTTTGATGAAGTACGCAGGAGACGTTCAGTTACAACATTTTAGATATTTATTTATAAAAGAATCAACTAGGAAAAGAGATTGTGTACAGAGCTCCGGACCAGACTAAGTTTCCCTGACCAACATGCCGCAGCAGCATCAGTTCACGAAGTCTGATGCTGTCTACTGTCCCTGTCCGGTTTTATAGTTACTGATTACACAAATGCAAGATATGATGTAATTGATGTAATGTGCATCCTCATTGGCTGGAGTCCGTACGCCATGACCTCGTGTCTGACCCCAATCTCATGCTTGGTGCTGATTAGGGATGGGAATCGAAAACCGGTTCCTCTTCGGAACCGGTTCCAACTTGGATCAATTCCTGGAATCGTGTGCGTGTCTGCTTTAACGATTCCCTTATCGATTCCGTTTGGTTCAGAAACTCGCGCATTAATTGATTAATGACGTTACGTAACGTTCCGTTAAAATCAATCTTCATTATAAATGAGGGTGCTTAGTGTTTATATCCACGTGTCACCGTTTGTTCTCCCAAAATAAAGTTAGTGGCGTGTCTGCGTGGAGCGGAGCTGCTGACAGATGCAGCTGACAGTGACGTTTCTTCATCACTAACCTGTGAGCCAGAGCCTCCCTCCGGTCCTCCCTCCCTCACGTCGTGAGGACAGGTCAACGTCTCCTGAACAGGCTACATGTCTATGCTTTCTGTTTTTCTCTCTTCATTTCCAACCACCTCGTTTCAGGTTTTGCTCGTAGCCAGGTGAAACGGTAGCTGCGCCCTGTGTCTTTTCTCTTGCGCGCTCTCTCTCTTTCGCTCGCTCACTCGCTCCGCATAAAAACGAACGTTATGAAAACAATAACTAGTGAGAAGATACAGATGCATAAAAACTATGTAATGGAAACATTGTTAAATTCCTCCTGTGAGCACAGCTGCCCCACAGCCACAGTGGTCTAGTGTTAACCTGTCCAGGCAGGTCGGTCCTGTCAACTTTTTTAATGTCAGAGCCATTAATGCAGTGTTTTCAACCTTGGGGTTGGGACCCCATGTGGGGTCGCCTGGAATTCAAATGGGATCGCCTTAAATGTCTAGTAATTGATTAAAAATAAATAAATAAATAAATAAACTAATTATTTTTCACAATCTTAAACAACTATATTCTTGATAATTATAGATTATTGTGATGTTATATATCAAAGTGCCCATAAATCAGACCTTGCCTCACTCAACATAGCCTATAACAGACTCTGTAGATTTGTCCTTGGATGTCCTTTTCTTACTCATCACTGCACAATGTACACTAGACTCAACTGGCCAACATTGAACATGAGAAGACACATGCACTGGTTACAGCTGATATACAAATGTATTTATTTTAATTACCCATCCTATCTACAGCAGTATCTTATACCATATACAACAAGTTATCATATCAGACATTCATCGCAGCCCTTTTTTTCTGTTCCCAATGTCATTAAATCATTTGGTAGAAGAGCTTTTATGTTTAAAGCACCTGCAGATTGGAACAACCTTCCTGCTAATATCAGATCCAGTTCCTCTCTTGGTATTTTCAAGCATGCTTTGTCTTCTCATCTCATGGTGACCTGTTCCTGTTCTCACTGAAGACGCATTTCTGATTTGTTGATCTGTTACTTATCATTATATACTGTCTTTTTAGTCCCAGTGTTGACCTTTGTGGCCCTACTATGGTTGTTTTGTTTTGTCCCAATGTAGTTACAATAACTGTGGTTTGTCCTTGTTTGTACTATTGTTCTTGTCTTTTGGTTTGCTTGTTTTGTTTGTTTATTTGTCTGTTTGTTTTTCTATATTGTTGAGAACATGTTTGTCTGTTGAATCTATGTTTGTCTATATGTTTGGACCCCCTCGAAAACGAGATGATACATCTCAAGGGGTTTTATCCAAATAAACAAATTTCAATATATTCACTTTCTTGAATAAATCAAGATAAAATAAAATGCAGCATATACAAATATCTGAGCTTGCTCATCTTGAATGAGGGTCACCAGAAATTTGTGATGTCAAAAGGGGTCATGAGCCAAAAAAGGTTGGGAACCACTGCATTAATGCAAACAAACCCATTTCTCTTTTATTCCCTCACCCAATGAGAATCGATAAGAGAATCGATAAGGAATCGAATCGATAAGCAATATCGATAATGGAATCGGAATCGCTAAATTCTTATCAATACCCATCCCTAGTGCTGATCAGCTGTTGATAGCTCCTATTAAACAAGGGACAAGAGAAAGAGAAAAGGACAAGACACGCAACCCCCTGCATTTGTCAGCCTTCCCCTGTGTCAGCTGACTATCACAGTTACACTAGGTACGAAGACCAGATATCCCAATTGTTTATCAAACAACCAGTACACTCAGTCCCTGTGTGTAACTGCTACTTCCCCTGTCATGTGTAGGCTATGTCATTCTCTGGGCTGTAAGAGCAAAACACAGTAATTACACCAATTATAGAAAAGTTGATTACATGCTTCATTATTAAACTGATTGTCACGAGCTTATCATATGTCTAAGGCAAATGTCAATATCCCAAACATTATAGCAATATACGATTTTGGGGTAAATATCACAACAAAGTGTATGTTTAATACATAAAAAAAAAATTATAAAGATTTTTTGTTGTTGTTGTATCATAAACATATGTCTGACATTTATAATAAACCAAACGGCTTGAAAATCGGTTGAATATTTGGTGAGTTATGGCGATTTTAATGGTTGATAGACGTCTGCCTCTGTTGACTAGTGCAGTAAGTAGACACGGCTTCCCCCTGACCAAGATGGCCGCCGCGTTGACGCATTCCACTCAATAGAGTTGCCTAGGAACGCGGCATCTAGTCAGTATATATATATATATCTATGCTGCAGTAGAAGCTGTAACTTCCTGTTTCCTCTGTGTGTGTGTGTGTGTGTGTGTGTGTGTGTGTGTGTGTGTGTGTGTGTGTGTGTGTGTGTGTGTGTGTGTGTGTGTGTGTGTGTGTGTGTGTGTGTGTGTGTGTGTGTGTGTGTGTGTGTGTGTGTGTGTGTGTGTGTGTTTCAGGCGACGTGGAGCAGGTCGAGGGGACGGAGAAAATCACGGTGAAGATCTTTAAGAGCATCACGCTGGTTCACGAGGCCGGGATGGTCGTACTGGAGGTCGGACACTCGAACGCAACACGACACTTTTTACACTCATCATCCACCACATGTCGCCTGAAGTGGCTAAAACTGACCTGTTTATCAAAACTTTATTAACTCTGAGCACACGAACACGTCCGTTTTTATTTAAACCAGTTTAGAAACATTAAATATACAGTTTATGACATGGTTATGTAGCTGCAGTCAGGTTTTATTAAAGCTCAGTATTTGTTCTACATGTTTATTTCAAACTATTTTGTATATTTTATCATTTTATTTATGTTTTTAGACACAGATCTCACTCAGACCTGGTTACAGATACATTATTAACCAGTTATTACATGTTAATACATTCATTATACAGATACTATATACAATAATTATGACAATTTTTTATTTTTATCACACTTTTTCAAACACTTCAAAAATCTCAACACCAATAAACTCAAAGAGAAAAATGTAAAAACAACAGACAATTGAAGTAAAAAAACTCTATGAACTAATTGATGCAGCAATATAAATCAATAATGATAATAATGAAAATGTTCTCGTCTCAGTGGGTCGCCAACCCGCTCAACGACATGTACGCAGACGCCGTCACCACGGTGATCCTGGAGGTCCAGTCCAACCCCACCGCCCAGAAATGTCAGTGAACGCATCACGAGGGAATTTATTTTAATTTCACTGATGAACAGAAACTTTACAGACATTTGTTTGTTTGTTTTTTTTGTTTGTTTGTTTCAGTCCACGAGGGCAGGAAGGAAACGTTCGACATGGAGCTGTTCGTCGAGCGACTGGAGCTGATGCTGCAGTGAGTCTGAACACCTGTAGCTACACCTCGAAAATGTTTTAATGGTTAAAATATCTGACAAAACTGTAGAATCTGACACTTTTTAAGTTAAAATTAAACCTAATTGATCCAAATATAAGAGAATAAAACTTTTAAATGAAGGTAAAGATTAAAGATTTTCTGTTTTCACCTGGTAAAATGTTTTTTTTCTGTTTCAGCGACATGTTCGGGGACGACTGCGTGAATTTCAAAGACAGTAAAAGCCTGAGTGTGACGGTGGACGGAGTCACGGCGTGCATCGACCCAGAGACCAGAGTGAGTCCAGCGTCTGACATCTATTCTATACACGAACATTAAAGGGATAGTTCAATATTTTGGCAAATTCGCCTACAGTATAGGGGTTGTCACGATACCAGAATTTCAGTAGTCGATACCTCAATACCTGTGAATTTCCACGATTCTCGATACTAATTCGATACCACGATTAAAAAAACAAAAACAAAACAGAACCCATGTACTTTTAAATTCACTACTTTATTGAAAACTGTTTCAACATCTTTTTGCACAGAATTTAATAGGGCTGCTCCCAAATAGTCGACCAAGCACTGGTCGACTAGAGCACTGGAAAAGAGAGTAACGACACCACCATTGACTCCCGTGGTAAGGGTTTTGCGCCCCGAGTGGCAGGATATGGGTCTTGCAAAAGCGCCCAGAAAACTCATTCACTCCAATGTATGTGTGTTGCCTATGTGTTAATATTTATCTGTAAAGGGTCCTCAATGATGCTATTAACGTGGGTGATCTATAAATGTCCTTAAATTATTGAAAATACCACACTTGCTCATTCACCAACAATGCAGTTGTCAGTTCTTGGGCGCTTTTGCAACACCCATATTCCGCCATCAGGAGGCGCTTCCATTGGACCAATGCGTGTCGTTACTCTCTTTTCCAGTGCTCTATGGTTGACCAAAAAAATCATTAGCCAACCAAAATTTCAATGGTCGATTGTTCGCAGGAAAAAAAACAAACATTTGGAGCCGTGTCTTGTTAAAATAATCAAAATCAATATGACTGAACTGTATATGAAAGGCTATAGGGCTTTTAATTTGAATGGCCAGATACAGGAAGTCGTGACATGATTAGTCGACTAATGACGACTATTGGTCGACCAAGGGAATTATGGTGATAGGAGAATTTGCCAAAATGTTGAACTATCCCTTTAACGTCTGGTTCATCATAATGGTATTTACAGGGTTCCTACGCAAGTATGGAAAGTATGGGAAAGTATGGAATTTGATTTTATACATTTCCAGGTCTGGAAAAGTATGGAAAATGGAAATTATTGTATGGAAATGATCTGGCTTAATACTTAATACTTATCTGGGTTTGGTCTTATTATATCTGAAGTTATCTGGGTTAATTATTTTTGTATGTGCTACCTATAGCTACAATCTCCTGGAAATAATTTGGTAACATAATGGCATAGGGGAGAGTGGGGTAATTTGTGCCAAAGGGCCTGGGTTAAGTTGTGCCAGTGGCAGTGCTGTCTGTGTATAGGAGAAACATGGCAGTGGGCACGGATTTGCTTGAAACTTAACATGTGTGATGAGGGACCGCCCCTGAACACACCTGCCCAGTCTGGTTGTGCTCGTAGTCTGGTGGATGAACAAAACATGGCGTTTCTTTGTGCCACAGCCCCCAGCCTGCCTCAGGCCTCCACGACTACATGGGGACAAGCGAGGGCCCGATCATCGCCGCTTCTGGCTTTAATTTTGTATTGAATGTCTTGCTTTTATATAGCATTAACATTTGTGAGATTAAAATTATCTGTTTTACTTCAATTATCAATGGCACAATTTACCCCAGTGTATTCTCTCCAATGGCACAACTTACCCCGCACCGGGGGCAAGTTGTGCCAGATTTTTTTTTTTTTTTCTAAAGCTATATTTCTGAAACAGTTGATTTAAGATTCAAAGTGATTGTTCCCAGGGATGCACAACATCCTAAACTATATGTACATTTATAAAACGGAAAGGTGAAATCCCGCAATCTGATTGGTTGTTAACCGTGGTATATTGAGCATATACCACGGCTACTATTCTAAAACCTTATCACAGCGTAGGCTATCACTCCGCGTCAGGCACGTATGACTGGTATGAATGGAAGTTGTTGTCATGTATCCATGACAACGGACTGTTGCAGTCCGTAGCCAAACACAGCTGATGTTTTTACGATGTTAAAAAACGGACTAAAGTAGTTGAATTCACATGTTTGAGGTGAACTTTCACCTGCGGGGACGGTTAACAACGGTAGAGTGGACTGAGCAGTGACATTAACCTGAAAAAAAGCGGAGGAAAAGACGAGATGCAGAGCTAATTTGGAGCTAACGTCTGGAGAGGTGGGACTATTTTTTTCACAGTGAGGCTATTTTATTGGATAATATATTTCTGGTTGAATAAAACTACATGAAATTGATTGCGTATCCCTCTTTTATATTGCCTTTATTTGTAACCGTTTTATAAAAGCAATATATCACTCCAGGCCGTGGTAGGTATATGCTCTACTCTAAGGGGGTTGTCGTCCCTCCGCTTCGCGTCGGGCCGAACAACGCCCCTTAGCCGTGGTATAATGAGCATATACCACGGCCTGGAGTGATATATTGCTTAAATATTAGTTGGGGGCATTATTATAATCCCCTTGCTTTAAAGGCAATTTAAGTAAAAATTGGCACTACTTACCCCGCTCTCCCCTACACATTCAGAATAATGAAAACAAATGATTAATTGCATGATTTGTTTATATAATGCACAACTATTTACTCAAATATCACAAATTATTTGAATTTTTTTACCGAGAAGTCTGGAAATTAGGGTCTGGAAAAAGTATGGAATTTGGAAATTTCAAATGTGTAGGAACCCTGGGTATAAATCAATACTCAATAATCAGCTGATAACACCATGATGACCTCTGACCTCTGACCTCTGACCTCTGACCCTCAGGCCGTGACCTGCGCGGACGACGACTCTCTGAGGGAGATGGTCGAAGTGGCCGTCCACCGTCTCTACGACGCCCTAAGCCCCGCCTTCACGCCACGCCCCCTCTGTGATGTCATCAGCAGCAGCAGCAGCGCGTTGCCGTCGGTGATGTAGCGGTGGACGATGAACTGACGTTTCTCTGTCACACTCTCTTCAGTCCTCGTAGTATCGATCGATCACCAATAATCGGTCGATAACGGACCGATGCAGATGTTCGTTCGTTCATTTCTTTGACTCGAGGACTTTTGAGTTTTTCCAGCTTCTTCGTTGGAAACTTGGTTCCAAAGGAATCGGCTTCAGGAGACGGACCACCAATACCTTTATTGATTGATTGTTTTTGTACTTGATTTGTCTATAAAACAAAAGTTTGAGTTCTTCACAAGGAAAATAAACATTTGTCCAGAGAGAGAGAGAGAGAGAGAGGGTCACTGAGTTTCTGTCCTCGAAGATAAAAAAGTGAGTTAGATTTAATGTGAGTGAAACAACAATGACATCATCAATACTGCAGATAATTTATCAATCATCTTGTTTTCTATGAAACAAAATTAAGGTTAAAATCATCAAAAATGTTCGTATTGTTAAATAAAAGCAGAAAATTGTTGCATTTTAGAAACTGGAGGCAGAATTTTTTTATTTTCTTTCATTAATTTAGATTTTCTACAAGAATTTATCTGCAAAATATTTTAATTATTGATAAATAATTTAGAGTATTTTCTTTTTTACACTAACTTTAATATTTTTTTGGCTACAGGTTTTATGTTTTTATGATGCAAGTCGATCTCATCTTGGTCTGAATATTGATATTTTTTAGATTAAAGCAGAAGTAAGTGATATATTTGTGTTAATATAAGTCTTAAATAGTTATATCTTCCGACAGCAATCACTTACATAGAGTGTTTGGACTGAAACACGGGTCTGTCAGTCCCTCTGCTCTGCTCTGAGCCGAGAAGAAAACATTTATCGTATCCTACAGTTTTTATCCAATGAGGAGAGAGAACGGCATGCAGGGCTGTGTGTGCAGCCAAGGGACGCCGTGAATGTGGTGACGTAGGGACGAGGACTGTTATGGTGCGTTCAAGGAAACTCGTATTTTTCCGACCGTGAAGTGGTACCAGTTCGATCTGGTACGAGTTCACGGGTCGGAAGTTACGAGTGGCCGTTATAGTGACTTTCACCGGTAAAACAGGTCGGAAAAACACGAGTGGGTTGCCTGGAACGCTACAAAGTCGTAAGTTGTGACTTGAAGCTGTAATTTACGATTTCAAAAGCCTGCCTGGAACGCAGCATTAGCGAAAACGACCGGACCACTTACTTCTGCTTTAAAATATAAAAATAAAATCACCAGAGATTAAAATAGTCAATAAATTACATTAAAGCAGAATATTTAAAAACAAAACAAAATAATGATCCATTAATGAGAACCATGAGATCTTGCTGAAAGCTCAGGAAGAAACGTGAGTTGATAAAATATCAGAATATCAATAAAAACTCTTTATCGATCAGCACTTTAAATCAGACAGTAGAACAACGACACAGTGACGTTAACAACATGACTCTCAACCGACCTTTAATTGGATCAATACAGACGATCGTCAGCATGTACATAACACACAGACACACACATCACAGTGTACAGGACTCAACACACACACACACACAGATACAAACAATATTAAAAAATACTGACAAGTGCATTTGAATACCACAGGAGAAGAGAAGGCACTTTGAGCTCTGACATGTCAAAAATAAACATTTAAAACGATAATATGGCTTCAATCAATCGACAAAAAACCCAAAAAAAAACACAAAACTTACCACAAAATAAATCTGACACAGTAAAAACATGTGATGAGAATAAACTCTGGTACCAAACAGCTCGAGTGACACAAACCAAACAGCTGAAAACACTCTGAAGTTTAACATCTGTGTCTTTATCCCCCCCCCCCCCCAAAAAAAAACAGACACAGTCACAAAAATAAAAGCAACAAAAGCAACAACACAACGATATTTTATACAAAGATATATATATACACACAGTAATAATAATAATCTGCCCTCGTACAGTAAGAAACAAACAGGTGAAATGTTCAGATAACTGACCTCAAACCAGGATAAAATACAATAACAGGGAGGTGTTTTAAAACTGTTTAGGTTAGGACAATTTTATACTGAAGTTTTAAGTTTTTCCTTTATTTTTATTAAGTGATTTAACATTTTGTCTATAAAAATTTACAAAATAGTAAAAAAAAAAAATGCCCAATGTAACTTAAAATGTATCAAAAGTCTCTTCAATCAAATATTCAATTTATTATTAAAAAAAAAACAGTTGAGCCATCCATTTATCAATCACAATTTTTTTTTAAAAGCAATTATTGACTGAAAAACGACTTAAATTATTTGTTTCATTGCTGATCAACATTCAATCAATTAATCAGCTTATTGTTGCAGATGTGATACACAGTAAATAAAATTGATTGACAGGTTTTAGTGGTTTTAAGGAGATGATGAACATTTATGTGATATAAAATACAGTCTCATGTAGCTCAGTGGGTCGATTTGAAGGCACTTAACACTGTCACGTTCAAGGGTTCGATTCCCACTGAGTCTTAAAACAGAAACACTTTTTAACCCTTTAAACTCTCCAAACCTATTTTAACCCTATTTGTACTTTATTAATATCATTTATAGAATATAAAAACATTTTGAGCCTTAAAAATAAAACTTTGACCTCTGTGTTTTTGACTTTTACTGTTTTTTTATCTGGCAGCTGCACGTGTCATTGACTCTCAGTGCACTTTGACCTTTTGAAGCTGCAACTAATAATCATTTTGACTATTAATTAATCAATTAGTCTATCACACAGTAAAAAAAAAACAATTGATTCTGATGTAAAGACAAAAAAAAAACATCAAATAACCACAAATTAGAAGTTGACAACGTCAAATCTTTGGCATTTTTTGTGCTGTTGTGATAAAATATATAATATTTCTAAAGCTTTTAACAACATTATCCATTATTACAACATGTTGTGTTGATGCTGTTTCTATAAAATGCTGGTGACAAACACTTTGTCTCAATAGCGTCAGTTAGAAATAAATGTTTTTCTCTCATTAGACAGAAACTCGTGCACATAAATGATTGTCACATTGAAGTTGAACCTTTTTAAAACATTAAGTTCAACTCAGCAACAGTTTGACTGATGACTGAGCTACAACAAGCGTTACATTTGGCCTTTAGGGAACTAAAACGAGAGCCGGGCTTCAGCTATAAAAGTGAACGACGACTTTATGTAACAGAAATAAACGTGTAACATTCAGGAGCAAAAAAAATCTTTGGTGGGACGTTCAAGAACTAAAAACGGACGTAGGAGCGTACAGTTGCTGGTCGTATCGTGTAGTGTGTCATCAGAAGACGAGTTGGTCTGAGTTTGTACGGTGGCTGGCGGGGACCAATCGGAGCTTTAGCGACATTTTATTGGACGAATAAAAGTATTGAACAGATGATCGATCACCACAGTTAAACACAGTTTGATTGTGGAAGCAACATCTGATCTGAGCACCGTTCAATCAGCACCAACGACGGTTTGATACCTGGAGAAGGTTCGATACCCAGCAGCGGCCCCTCGCTGCCACAGCTTCAACAGGACAATATGTTAGTTCGAGTCACTAAAGGACGTTAAAGAGACGCGGAGAGGACGGACGGAGCAGCGATTTGAAACCACGGTCTGACCACACAGGACGACGACTGGAAGGAGACGTTTTGTTTCTTTTTCTTTTCTTATTATAATTAGGGATCAACTGATATGGTTTTATCAGGGTCGATACTGATACCGATTATTAGTAATCAAGGAAACCGATATTTAACCGATATTCATTTGCAGTAAAAATGAAAACTTTGGTGTCAGAATTTAAAAATAACACACCAGGGATCAGACTGAATACAGTCAACAGTTTGTTTCTGTTTTGTTCACTGTGAAAACCTTTGGGACATTGTTAAACAGCCAAGAGAGACGGCTTCGTTAGAGCCAAAGGAGTGCGTTTATGCGTTTAAAAATACATTTATTTTATTGGTTATCGGTGAAAAAAAACGGCCGATATCGATTATCAAAAAAAAAAAGGGAAATATCGGTCGATAATCGGTTGAACTCTGATTGTAATTAAAGGACAATTCCAGGCGAATTCAACTCAGGGGTGTATTTTCATATCATTTTAGGTCTAAAAGAAGGAATCTGAAGATTTTCAGTTTAATTGCTCCTGTTTTGCGGTAGTTGCGTCTGTCCCCGCATCGCCACGGCAGCAATGAATGGGAGTGGATGTAAGTTCCGCTGTTTAGGCTGTTTACATCCCTCAAAGCCGCATTTTTTTTCCACAGACAGCGTCAGATGGCTACTCAAACATGCACCGAGAAGTTTATTTACTTCAAGCAAGCCGACATGTTTGTAAAAGTCGATCTAATTCAAAGTCTCCCGGAGTCTCGCGCGAGACCCAAGTTGCAGTGCTGGTGTATTCAGGCGCAGTAGGAGCTACCGCTTGTGTCATAAACACAGGAATATCAACTCTTGACTTGCTTGAAGTGTACATTTTTTTCCACAGACAGCGTCAGATGGCTACTCAAACATGCGCCCAGAAGTTTTTTTTACTTGAAGCAAGTAAAGAGTTGATATTCCTGTGTTTATGACACAAACGGGAGCTTTTCCCACTGCACCTGAACACACCGCACACAGCAACTGGGTCTCGCGCGAGACTCCGGGAGACTTTGAATTGGATCTAGTTTTACAAACATGTCGGCTTGCTTGAAGTAAATAAACTTCTCGGTGCATGTTTGAGTCTCCATCTGACGCTGTCTGTGGAAAAAAACTGCGGCTTTGAGGGCTGGAAACAGCCTAAACAGCGGAACTTACATCCACTCCCATTCATTGGCGCCGTGGCGATGCACGGACAGACGCAACTACCGCAAAACAGGAGCAATTAAACTGAAAATCTTCAGATTCATTCTTTTAGACCTAAAATGATATGAAAATACACCCCCGAGTTGAATTCGCCTGGAATTGTCCTTTAAATTCAATAAAAACGTTTTTCTGATTGAATGTGTCTCGATGTGACCAGACTGAGATCTGCTGCAGCAACAAAGCGTCAGTGCGGCGGCTTCAGGACGGAGCCGCTTTAAGAAAATAAAAAATAAAAAAAGTCGTAAAAGTTTGTGAAACCAGCACAGGAGGACGTGAGCGGGACAAACCGGGCACCGTCCGTCCCGTCCCGTCCGTCCCGTCCCGTCCCTCAGCACTGCGTCTCCTTGGTGTCGATCTGGTGTTGCCTCTGCAGCCGGAACATCAGCGCCTTCTCGCTGCGACTCACCGCGCTCGTCTCCGTCAGGTCCTCGAAGGAGCGCCGCCGCTGCTCCGAGCGCTGCGCCGGGCGGCCGAACGCCTCCTGCAGCGCCTCCTCGTCCAGGTGGGAGTCGAAGCTCGGGTCCTCCTGGATGGTGGCCATGCGGGGGGAGTCCAGAGGAGGAGGAGGTGGGGGAGGGGGAGGAGGGGCCGCCACCGCAGGAGGAGGAGGAGGATGGTGAGGAGGAAGAGGAGGATGACAGCAGGAGTCTGGACCGGGGCCGAAGCCGAAGCCGGAGACCGGCGGCGTGCTGGTCTGCTGCGGACCGGACGGCTGGAAGCGCAGGTTGGTGGTCGGGAAGGTCGGAGGCTTGAAGATCCGGACGGACGCGGACTCCAGGCTGCTCAGGAGCTCGGCATTCTGGGAAAATGAACAGAGTCAGAGTCAGTTGAGTTTGATGTAGGGATGTCACGATTATAAATTTTCTTGGATAAATAATCACGGTAGTACGATTACCACGATTATTATGCATTAATTAATTTCACAACACTATATATGAATGTGTAAAATCAAATATAGTCAAAATATAACTACATTATTGATAATATACACAAAATATTTTAAGTATCTATTAATATAGGACCAATTATTACTCCCCCAGAGGAAGTATTTGAAATATTGAAGTCATTAATTGTCATCTATACCAAATGTTTGAGTTTATTTTAATAATTTTTTACATTTTATTATTACAAATGGCACACCGACATTTAAATTCCTACCAATTTAATGTTACGTGAGGTAAATGGACCAGTTTCTGTGCATTTACCTTTACTTTGGCGCTACATCTGCCGATACGGTTCCGACAATCTTTTTTGGAGAGTGACAGTATTTAGAAATCTTTACGATTGATTAATTGTGGCGTTTAATACCACGATTAAAGCAGAAGTAAGTGATATATTTGTGTTAATATAAGTCTTAAATAGTTATATCTTCCGACAGCAATCACTTACATAGAGTGTTTGGTCTGAATCACGGGTCTCTCAGTCACTCTGCTCTGCTCTGAGCCGAGGAGAAAACATTTATCGTATCCTACAGTTTTTATCCAATGAGGAGAGAGAACGGCATGCAGGGCTGTGTGTGCAGCCAAGGAACGCCGTGAATGTGGCGACGTAGGGACGAGGACTGTTATGGTGCGTTCAAGGAAACTCGTATTTTTCCGACCGTGAAGTGGTACCAGTTCGATCTGGTACGAGTTCATTACGTTACGAGTGGCCGTTATAGTGACTTTCACCGGTAAAACAGGTCGGAAAAAACACGAGTGGGTTGCCTGAAATGCTACAAAGTCGTAAGTTGTGACTTGAAGCTGTAATTTACGATTTCAAAAGCCTGCCTGGAACGCAGCATTAGCGAAAACGACCGGACCACTTACTTCTGCTTTAATCTTTAATTGTGACAATAAGTAATCGTGACATCCCTAGTTTGATGGTTAAAGATGAACTCTCTGTGTCTCTAACCTCCTCTCCATGTGCGTTTGTTTTCAACAACGAAGCCGGTGAGAAATCAATCCATGGAGCGGTGGATAACGTTATTTATCATCTACCATGTTACCATGTGTATATCTGTGTAGTCTTATCTGTCATAAACAAGAGATTACGGGTTACGTTTGTGTGGCGGTGCCGCAGAGACGAGAGCTGGGACACCGGGTCGGAGGCTCTGATCTTACAAGGTTGGTTTTCAGCCAAGAGACGCTAGGTGGAAGGCAGAGAGCCTCCATTCTCCCAGGTAATGATTCGTATCAGACATATTTCCTCCTTTTGCTGCAATTTCATTACATTAATTGTGAAAAAACAAGTAATTGTGACATCCCTAAAATACACACAATCAG
The DNA here is from genome assembly GCF_045865225.1 of Trachurus japonicus. NCBI lineage: Eukaryota > Metazoa > Chordata > Actinopteri > Carangiformes > Carangidae > Trachurus > Trachurus japonicus. The sequence goes on along the minus strand of NW_028220591.1, from coordinate 7,152 downwards.
ATACTCACACTGGGGAAGAACAGAGACTTTGTGGTTTGCTCGTATTGTTTATCCAGCTTCTTGTCCTGAGAGAAGAAGATAAAGAAACTTTATTAATCCTGAAGGAGGTTGTTCACAGAAGAAAAGACAAAAGACAAGAGTAAACTAAACTAATCTCTGCACATCTTATAAAATATATATTTAAATGACTGTCCACCTGATCTATACAGACTAAAGACAGGAAAGACTTTATCATCTTCAGATTCTGTCTGTAGCACCTTAATCCCTTAATACTCATGAAAATACAGTGGTAATACGTCTCTGTAACGCGTCAGTCAGACAGTGTGACTGACAGTGTGTAGTTTAGTTCCTGACAGAGACAGAACGGAGCGACTCACCACACAGTGGACCAGGATGCTGATAGGAACCCAGAAGAGCAGAGAGAACGCCACCACCGACCCCACGATGTTGTCGGCCAGAAACTTCCCAAACGTGTTGATGTCCAGTTTGTCGATGAAGTCCCACAGACGCTCCACCACGTCCTGCACCTGCTTCATGCACTTCCCCTGCAGGAGACACACACACACACACACACACACACATTGACACATCCTGCTCGTCTTCACTCACTGGGTCTCATTCATGAAACGTGAGTAAATCTGTGTGTAGATTTGCACATAAAAGCTCACTCTACTAAAACTCTACTCCGGATTCATGAACGGTGCCGGAAACTCAGATTTGATCGTAAACACGTGTGTAAGTTCATGAATGCCAACCCATCGTAACCTAACAACACGCCCCCGGTGATCAGCAATCAGCATAGATCTCCATACATGAATAGCCATATAAGGAGATCCTGACCACCATATTAGGAGGTAGGTGCATCCTGCTCACCTGCGGCCATGACGCAAACGAGGAAAGAGGGAGAGAGAGAAAAAAAGAGAGATCACGGATCAAAGTCATTTTGGGTGAAGTGGAGTCCAGAAAAAATATGTAATTATTTTCTGTTAGTAGTGGTGTGACTGGGACAGGTCAAAGGCTGGAGGGAAGAAACAGATGTAGTGAATTAAGTAGGCCTATCCTTGGTTGATTAAAGAACCGTTTAAGAAGTAAGGCCAGAATAGTTCGATATGAAACATGAAAAAAAATAAAAATAAAAATACACACAACTCCAGAGCTACAGCAGCGATGGGAGGAGGAGTCTCTTCACAGCCTCAGCTGTAGAGGAACATGGTTGGATCAACACATGAAGTTATATAGGCAGGTTATAGAAGCACCAGCCGTCTGTCACAGCTCCATCCAAACCGGTGCCGACTGCGCTGCTGCGCAGGGTGAAGTGTGCGCCCACCGAGCGTGTACTGTAGCAACACAAATACGTTTTTTCCGGTTTTATATCAGATTATTATCATCATAAAATGGAGCCTTGCCGTGTTTGTGCGTGTCCGATCCCTAAAACGTCTCTCTCTCCAAATATTTCTAATTGTTTGTCATGTTTAAATTACGTGTTTCAAAGGCATCGGCGTATTTTGAACATGAGAGAGAGTAATACGGATTAAAATTGTAATTTTCAACAGTGACGAGCAGTATTTATTTGCATTCCTACATTTACACAAGCGCTACACACAGTCCGGAGCAGGTGTAGATTTTGTGAGTAGCTACGAAAAAATCAGCACTACTAAAAGATTGATGAATGCGGAAATCCACGTAAATTTGCGCTGCTCAGGGTAGGTGCTGTTCCATTCATGTTTATAGTATCTGGACCCTCACAGACTCTCACACTCAGTCACTTTACAGCTGACAAAGAGAGAGGGAGTGATGCTGCCTGTCGCTCAGGTGGAGCTGTGACGGAGCTGTGTGTTGATGCTGTGTGTGTGTGTGTGTGTGTGTGTGTGTGTGTGTGTGTGTGTGCGTGTGTGTGTGTGTGTGTGTGTGTGTGACAGTAACATCTCGGCAGACGACATGCTCTACACGGAGACGGACCTGGAGGACAGCATGGAGAAGATCGAGACCATCAACTTCCACGAGGTGAAGGAAGTGGCCGGCATCAAGTTCTGGTGTTACCACGCCGGACACGTGCTGGGCGCCGCCATGTTCATGATCGAGATCGCCGGCGTCAAGGTAACGGACGCTCACCGCCACTCACATGACTCAGCTGTTCAACCCTCTGTTGGTGTTTTGTTTTTTGCTTTTTTACTTTATTTTGCAAATAAATCGATGTACAAACCAATAAGGCAAATAGTAAACTTGTAAATATAAATAAATACAAAACATAAGATATAAGAGCATGAAATAAAATAAACAAACATCAAATAAACAAGACAAAGAAAAGAAAGTATGTACAGTAAAGTAAATAAATTAGAAAAATTTAACATTTCAATCAATAATCGATGTGACCAGATCAATAAACTGAGTCTGACAAACAGGAAATCAGAAGTAAGGCTTCTAAAACATGCAGCATCCCTTCAAAATAAAAGCATGGAAATACAAATCCTTTTAAAAAAAGAAACTGTTTTTAACACCGTGTTGTCCTGCACTTTATCGTCATCATGTCTAAATGGAAGCGCATATTGATAAGTAATTTCATCAACTCACAAAAAATATTTCCCAGAATGCACCTCTTCACCTAAACTTCATTATCACATAATATCACATTATGCAAATTATAAACATATGAATCGCAGTGATTCACTCTCTCTGCTGCGACAAAGAACAGATGTTATTATGATTTATTTATCTTAGTTGGAGCAGAAACAGTGAAGATTAAAACGCAGCTGTGTTTTGATTAAAAAGTGATTGATTGAAAATCCTAATCAATAATCACAGACTTCAGGCTCCAGAGTCAATTTCTCTTCATTTGATGAGCAAAATAAACTGTTTAAAGACGTCGCCTCGGGCTTTAAAGGGATAGTTCAACATTTTGGCAAATTGGCCAATTGCCATAATCGCTATAGTCATAGCAGTAGGTTCATTACCTTTAATTGTAGGTGTAAGCTATTTTCAGTACGGCGGAGCGCAGCAGCTGGCTGCTCAGAGCTATGCTATGGAGGCTAAGGGAATTTCTTGGTTTCCCTCATTAAACTCATCAAATTCAACATCCCAAAACTCCACAGCGCTTTTGTAGACAAGTTGTGACCTGCACAACCACCACGCTATGAGATGAAATGACGGAACGATATGAAACGGAGCCGTTTTCGAGGTAAATACAGGGTAAATACGGAGACTGCTTGCTGAAAAACTGTCCCTGAACGCAACGCGCATCAGCGGTTTTGTATGAATTTACCTCGAAAACGGCTCCGTTTCGTATCGTTCCGTCATTATCTCATAGCGTGGTGGTTGTGCAGCTCACAACTTGTCTACAAAAGCACTGTGGAGTTTTGGGATGTTGAATTTGATGAGTTTAATGAGGGAAACCAAGAAATTCCCTTAGCCTCCATAGCGCAGCTCTGAGCAGCCAGCTGCTGCGCTCCGCCGTACTGAAAATAGCTTACACCTACAATTAAAGGTAACGAACCTACTGCTATGACTATAGGGATTATGGCAATGGGCCAATTTGCCAAAATGTTGAACTATCCCTTTAAGTTGAAGGATGGTTTTATAATTTTAACATTTTGTTGAATAATCCAATTAATAATAAACAAATGTATACTTTTAGATCATTTTATTCATTTGTATGTTGTGTTAATCCTATATATGCTGGTGTTGATGTATAATTAATTCAAATATCATGACAAGGAGAGTTTGAAGGTGATCCGTGACTAAATCTGAAGTTAATTCCCATCTACTGATTACCTTGTTTTAACCAGTCAACAGGCCTCCTGAGGTGTGTGTATATTAACCTACACCTGAAATACACAGCATCATAAAATATGCATGCACTTAAACTTTTATATGAAATAACAGGGTATCCACGGGGTCTTAAAAAGTCTAAAATTTGAAAATCTAAATTTTAGGCCTTAAAATGTCTTAAATTTGTTGAATTATTGTGTTCAAGTCTTAAATAATTTTAGACAGGTCTTAAATTTTCTTATGCCCACCATGGACGAGCATTTCACTCGCATTTGCCCCTAAAAAAAAATACATGTGTGAACCAGGAAAATCACAAAAAGAAAGAGCACAACCTGCGATTGGTCAAAAACTACAAATCCCACAATTCTCTGGCCTCAACAATAACAGTAGTTAGTGTAAGTAAGGGAGAGTGGAGCTGTCGGTGAAAAGAGGAAACAACGCCACGTCTGGTCCTGTTCTATGTTGTTCGTTCACACCGTCACCGTTTATTCGTTACGTCCGCGGTGTAAAAGGCCGTGACGCAAAGACGCGATTAGGCGCGAGACGCGATTAGGCGCGAGACGCGGTAGACGCGACTTTTTTTTTTTTGCGACGCAATACACCCGATTTGTTTTGTGCGACGGGACCTTCGCGTCTTCGTCTATTTCATCGTGTTTGGTGGGAAGCCCCTTGTGGGTCTTCCCACCAAACACGAGGAACGCTTTTTTTTCGCTCGAGTTGTGACGCGCGACCAAACGCGAGATACGCGGTTTGACGCTCTTTTTGACTCGTGTCAAAAAAAAATTCACGAGCCCGCCAACAACTTTTTTTTTTTTTCAAAGCAGGTTCAACTGGACTTAGTTATTTGTCTAGGAAGACGTTTCACCTCTCATCCAAGAGGCTTCATCAGTTCATGTAGCATCTGACCAGGCTGGGACTGGTCCAACTAACTGGTCTGGAGACTCAGTAGAAGTCCAGTTGCTTTCGATTTAACCTCCTTTGAAATACTATGACCTGGACAAATGAGAATATGCACAGGCCTACAACAACATTTCTGCTCTCATCGACCATGGTTGAGGTCACAACGCTGCTCTGTAGCTGCTCTGGAAGTCCGAGACACTGAGGCCAAACGCCGCCGTCGCTTCTGATCCATGTCGGCGAGTTCCGGGCTGATGAGCTACAGAGACTTTAGAGTCAAAGGAGCAGTGCGTCGCTGTGTCGGACTGTTTGGATTTAATGAAGAAGCTGCACAGAGTCAGGTGAGCAGAAGCTGCCCCCCCCCCCTCACCGTGGAGCCGCTGCTGTCTCACAGCCGCCACCGACCCCTAGAATAAAACACCACCGACCCCTAGCGTGACGCACAGTATACTGTTATGAGACACATTATGCATCCCAACTGTCTTTTTTTTTTAGAGGATTTTTTTTTTTTAACCAAGAATGCGAAAAATCATGATCCAGGGGCCAAAATTCGAAACAAATATATTTTTAATCATAATTCTCATTATTCTCCTGATGTCGGTTTAATGTAAACAGATTGAGCTGATACGCGAGAGTAATGTGACAGCGGGGCAGTGCTGCAGCTGCTGTGCTGTGATGGACCTGATCAGACTGGTGGTGGTCCACAGTCAATCAGTCCCAGATCCTCCACCGTCAGCAGATCCCCCGAAAGCCCCCGCAAATAATACATCGACAAGAAGTTAAGTGGCAAGTTGCACCTTTTCGTCGGCTTATTATTTGCGGATTTTTTTTTTTATAGCCTATAGAAACGTCACTGCAACATGCGGCTCTCAGTGCTTGTCGGTGTTGTGGTCCTATAAATTGTGAAATAACTTTTCCTCAATAGAAATATGAGACGTGGTCGATAGGTTTCATTCATCCATGTTTTGGCAGACAATAGAAATAACCAATGATAATGAGATTTCCACCGCGTCGAACAATTCATGTGGCTGGAATAGAGCCAGTCAACAGTAACATGTGCATTTGTTTGGGTTGCTGCAGATGTGCACATCAGCTGGACACCGCCAGAGAGAGACACATAACAGCCGCTTCAAGGAGACTAGCGGACTTTTTTTTTTTTTTAATAGCCTCTTCATTCATCTTGGGCGGGGGGCGGTGCGCCGTCTTATAATGTTACAGAAAACCCTGCATTATGTTTTTTACAACTCGTGTTCCTACACTATAGAGACAACTTGCTGTTGGCTCTATATTTCAAGAAACTTGTTTTCTGTTTAAAAGGCACAATTCACCCATCTTTTAACCGGGTAGTTACGTCTCCAGTCTGTCGAGCGGGCGAGCGCACAGCTGATGTGCTTCCATGACAACAGACGCACGGATTCAGTGTGGACAGAGAGCGTCAGATGTGACGCGATTGTCGGACGCTCGTTCGCGTCGCATCCAGTTAGGACACGGTGTGAGCAGCCACATCCACTGCGCTCTGGATCAGCTGATCGGTGCTCAGGTGACGTTAGATCTTCACTTTTTTAAACTCATACAAAGTGCAGCCAAACAGCAGGCTGAAGAGAGAGGACCAGCAGCAGCAGCAGCTCTGACAGCTCCTCTGTGGCGCTGCAGACAGGCTGCAGGTGAGCTGGCCTGAGAGCAGAGTGCCGTCTCTTTTTTTTTTTTTTTTTTAGCAGCCTTTGTTACAGATAGGCTACATGTCCATGTGCATGTGCATGAGAACTGATTTTGAATCGAAGAGACACCCAAATATTCACATCCTTCAGTCCAGGCTTTTGAAAGAGAGTAGCCTATAAAATCAGCTTCATGTAGCAGTTTACTTTAAAATGGTTCGAATATATTGCTGCTGAATAAATCTGAAACATGTGATGTGCATTTTTTGGGGGGGAAATATGGCTTCTGATATAATAGTCTGTAGACATCATCATCATTCAACGTTTTCACATGGTCTGGTGTTAATAAAGCAAACTAAAAATCGCAAAAAGAAAATCAAGAATCGGTTGAATCGAAAATCGATTTTGAATCGAATCGTGACCCTAAAAGTCGGAATCGAATCGTGAGCCACCCAAAGATTCACATCCCTAGTACAGAGACCTGCCACAGTGTCATGGTGCATTAATATAAACTTCAACCTCAGAGCTGTCAGTCCTCAGACTGTCCTGACTGTCCCTGAACATCACACAGGGATGCAAACAGCGGCGCCGAAAAAGCGAAACTCGCTTTTTTTCATGACCAATTAGGTGACTTGTGTGAATCGTTCAGATCCGAAGAGTTTTTGTTTTGAGGGGGGGGGGTCTCAGCGTCTCAGCTGGGGTCAGTAAAATGTTTTTTCTAACTGGCAGACAGTGACAATCACGTGAGGCGAACTCCATTCATGGTCTCTGATTATACTGATAACAGCCGTCCTCCAATGTAGACGCGCGACATGCACGCACGTTACCCAAAGCG
>NW_028220590.1:0-12934 GCF_045865225.1 Trachurus japonicus | reverse complement strand
TAGGGCTGGGCGATATGGCAAAAAACGTTATCACGATATGTTTTTCCATATTGATCGATTCTCGATATCGTCTCGATATGTATTTTTTTGCTGCCGCTGCCAGTTCAAGCAGCATCCTGACTGAATCCTGAAGAAACCAGAGAATGTGTTCAGTTTGGGAGGATGACATGAGTTCACTTTAATGTTCATTAAGGGTGGAACAGTTCAATAATCCACAGTTTGATTTGATTTACATTGTTGTTGCTGTTGTTTTCTGTTGTCTTTTTTCTACCATACATCAGCTCTAAAATGTGTCAATCATGAGGCTTTAGTCTTTCTAGTTATTTGAACAGGTTGTAGACAAATATTTAGCTATTTAGCTGCTCTGACACCAGGCTTTATGCCGAGCCCACTCTGATGAATCCAGGTGTGTCTGACTCTGACCTCAGTAGTCACAACAACTGTCAGACACACCTGGATTCATCAGTTTGTCCAATAATGTAAGACAGGAAGGAAAGGAGCCTGTTTGAGCTCAGGAAGTAGTGGAGCTGTGCATAAAGCCTATTTATTGATCTGACTCGGTAACCACGAGCGCAGTTCACGTCAACTCAGGTGATCTGCAGGTTGTTGTTTCACTTCACCGCTCCGACGCGACGCTCCGTGTGTGTGCGCGCGCGGCGCTGACAGAGAGAGAGGGAGGGAGAGAGGCTGTCGGCGCATACTGTGAGTGGATTTGACTCCGCGCGCACTGTCCGCGGACTTTTGCGGTTTCATAGGCAAGCATACAGTATCACATTTGAAACAGATTGAGTCTGCGCGGTCATAAAAATTGAGCTTTGCACGGAAGGGACCGGCGGACGCCCGCTTTGGGTCCTCGTCTGCCTCGAGTGCGCGCGGACATCCGCGGAGTCAAATACGCCGGAGTATGTGGGGGCCTGAGCCTAGCGCATGTTCTTCACACTGTACATGAGCAAACAGACATGTTACCGCAGAATAAACGTCACAAGCAGCTCCGTGTTTCCTCCACTTTCTGACCGTGGTAGGCTATCATCAGGTTGCTCTGACTCCACACTGACAGGCTTCTTTAGCCGGGACAGACGAACTGATGCTCCACACGTTCACAATCGCTTCAGTTGCCATCGGCTCCACCTCCACTCATTTCCTCCCTCTTTTACAACTTTCACTTTATCACAGCTTGGGATCAATAAAGTATATCTATCTATCTATCCATCTTATCCTTCCTCCCTTTAGCTGCAGCAGCTCAAACAAGCTCTGCATGCTCAGGACAGGAGGCGGAGTATCAGACGGAAGTGTGGCCGGCTGCTGTCGCGCATATTTACTTTCATGTGATATCGAGGAATAGGGCCATAGCTTATTATCGAAATCGTTCAAAGATTTATCGCGATCCCGTATTGAGATCGTTATATCGCCCAGCCCTAATCTGACGCATGATACGGGTTGAAATTAAACATGTGAAGGACGATTATAAAAACAGAATCATGCTACATTTCTACAATCTGACTTGATTTTGTCGCCAATTCCAATTTTCTCCAGAATATGCGTACACCTGGTTCAGAGTTTGCAGAGGGGTCTGGTTAAGTTTGTTTTTATAGATCACAACCTTTGCGTGGAACCTGACATACGCCACTTTCGGGCCCTGTTTTGTGTGTGTGCCACATTTATAAATGAGGCCCCAGAATATTAGACCTTTCCAATATTGACCCCTGATAATCCTCCCAGAAAGGGACATTATCCATGTTTTAAAGACACAGTGCAAAAGACATCCAGGGGTAATCAGTAGCCTACTAATGAAGAGAGAACAACAACACTGCTAAGTAGGAAAACAGCCCAAAACAGTTCTGAATAGTAAACAATAGAAAATAAGGAAATGAATTCTCCCGAGTGACACTATTTCGGTGATGAAAAATTAAGCCGAAAGAGCTCTAAAAGAAAGGGATGGGACCAATTTAATTGAGCTGCCAGGTTTGACAGAAAGACAAGATCATTTCAGGAGCGTCTTGAGACATTTTCATTATCCTTTCATTCTTCTAATGTCAGCGTGGTACACAGGCTGGTGCATCAAATGAACCAAAGCTGGACTCTTGAACTTCCAGTGACACTTCACACAAGAAAACACACAAACGCAATGTTGCTAGGTAACAGAAATCACTTTTTTCAGGAAGCTTCATTATGTGGGTGCAATTTTTCTGTAGCCAGCCTGTGAATTAGATTTGTTTTTTTCCTTTTTCTTCGCTGCTTTTAATCCTACTTCCAGGAAAGCAAAGTAAATGTTTTCTAATGAGTCTCTCTGTGTCTTTTCCAGCACAGAAAGAGTGAACAAAGATTTGGAATATGCACAAAATTTAACATATTTTACAAAAAGATCCCAGCTACAGCGAGGCTGTTTGCCCTTGTATGGTGTTGCCAGGCACGGCTGCGTGCACAGTGTCGTGCCAGCCCTCGTGCCACACACATGTATGCTATGTATTCACAATAGACTGTTAGACTTCAAATTACAATTTCACCTCCCACAGAAAGTTTATCTCCTTCATTCTCTGAGTGAAGAGAATGAAGCCGCAGCGACTTGATAGCAGCATAAATTAAAAGTCACACTTTATTTTGACAGCCAAGGAGAAATCTGGTGAATTTACAGTGTCAGTAAATCACTACAAAATTTGAATTTGAATTTGAATTTATTAACTCTTTGACTGCCAAAGACGAGTTATCTCGTCTTAGCGAATCCAAGCGTAGTCTGCCAAAGACGAGATAACTCGTCTTAGCGTTTTTTTAATGGCAACGCCATGTTGAATGTCTTGCCCTACTCCTCTGTGAAGATCAGACTTGTATCATCAAAATTAAGTGCAGAAAAACACATTTGGATTGAGAGATATAAAAACTATAGCGTGTTTTTCCCCCTCACGGAGCGGAGCGGGTGTCTGACTGCAGCGGCGCCGCTCCGTGACACTCTGGCCGCCGGTGAGAGCTTCGGGGGCGGCGGCGGGGCTCATGGCGGCTCGGCAGCTCGTCGAAGCTCCGTGCAGCTCCGTGATACAAAGCACAAACGTTAGTAACAACAACCCCGTCGATCGCTCGTCGTTAGTCATCAAGAGCGTTTGGAAAGTCGCCAGATTTTGCGAGAAATCACTCAGATAGCAGCTTGAAAATCCCCGATCTAGTGTGGATGAGGAACGGACGGCGCCGGCGAACGTGACGAGGAGAGCTATGGTGTCTGTCTGTTGTGAGCTACAGAGACTGTCTGTGGCTGAGTTCAGGGGGCACGTGACGTCAGCCAGAGCTGTAGGCTGTGTGTGTGTGTGTAGATGTGTGTGTGAGACAGAGAGAGAGAGTGAGACCGCTGCCTGCTGACCAGAGGAAGCTGGATCTGATCTAAAGCGCCGTGTTTCGGCTACAAAAACCTGTCGAACTGATCCGCGCACGCACACACACACACACACACACACACACACACACACAGACACACACGCACACACACGCACACGTATGCACACGCACACGTCACGTACGCACACACACTAAAAAAAAGAAAATAAAAAGTTGTAACTCAAAGAAAAGAAGGAAAAGAGGCTGCAGTAGTGTGTGTCAGTAGCTAAATATTTTGTCTATTGTCATCAAAAGTCATTTGTCAGTGTTGATTTAGTTGTTGTTTACAAGAGAACAACTGTACAGATGTTGAGGCATCACTAAAGCAAAATATAAAGGAGCCAATTGTACTGGTTCACCTGAAAATGACAGCCGACACAAAAACCTCTTTTTCTCAAGATTTTGGTGCCAAAATGGCATTTTGGGCTAAACTAACCTATATTCAACCGCCAATTTCACAAGACTGGAACAAGATAGAAACAAACAGTTTTTTTTTCTGGAAACTAGAGACCCTCATCTTTCCTTTGATGGGTTGAATGTGTATGTAGTAACAGTACATAATATATGGTGGGTCTACGGAAATCAGTCAAAAAGCTGGAAAATGCCTGGCAAGCTGGAGGAAGCTGCTGTGAGAATGGCTGGCAGTCAAAGAGTTAAAGGATTGCCCCTTGAGATGTAGCATCTCATTTTCAAGGGGGTCCCTGAACAAACATATACAGTACATAGAACACACAACATCAACGATACACTACATTACATTGTAGACATACATAACATGACAATACAACAAATACAGACATCTTGCTCACACACTCCCACATACCACCCCAATAACATAGTAGGAATAACAAAATGGAGAAAGAAAGAATAACAATGAATGAATCAATCAATTAATTAACTAAAAACATGAGCAATTTGTTTTAAGATATAAATATAGACTTTCTGTTACACAACAGAGTGAAGTGGAGACCAAAGTGTAAAGTCAAGGTTGACACAGAAATGGGCTTTATGCACAGCTCCACTACTTCCTGAAATAAGCCAGCTCCTTTATTTCCTGTCTTACATTATTGGACCAACTGATTAATCCAGGTGTGTCTGACCTCACAACAACAGTTGGTCCAATAATGTAAGACAGGAAATAAAGGAGCTGATGAGGGAAACCAAGAAATCCCATTAGCCTCTGTAGCGTAGCTCTGGGCAGCTTGCGGCTCTGCTCAACCGTTCTAAAAACAGCTTGCACTGACAATTAAAGGTAACAAACCTACTCCTAAAACTATGTAGAGACTATGGCAACGGGCCAATTTACCAAAATGTTGAACTATCCCTTTAACCTCAGCTTCTTGGTCAGACCAAGAATGTGCTGCTTTCCTGCCTCTACCAGGGGAAGTAAGCATGAGAGTCCACAGAAATACTGTAATGGAGGCAATCAGACCGTACTGTGTTTGTGTGTTCTGTAGAGGTGATGGAAGGTCGAGGAGAGTTATGTTTAAACTGGACTCAGGTGGCAACAGGATTTTTGTCTGTTGCCAACAGATGGAGAATTTTCACACCTTTACCTAAACTAAACTCTGCAGAGAAACACACACGCACCTACATAGACACACACACACACATACAGTCAGTCAGTCATGCACTCACACAACTGTAACGGCACCTCATATGGCCAAGAACTCATTGTATGTATTTCTTACGACCATAGACTGTAAAAAGAATGGACGTAGCGTCCGTGACGTCACCCATTGGTTTTGGGGAGTCGTTTTTGTGACTCAAATATGGCGGCCTGAACAGCGCCATGTTGGATTGGCCGGCCGAGAACCCGCCCACTGGCCTCGAAGCAGCTGTCCACGGAGCTGCTCGGACCTGTCACTCAACGTTTCCGCGCCCTGATTGGCCAGAATTTTAACCTAATAACAGTAAAACTGTAGAGTTAAAAAAAAAATTCACCCCCCTCAGAGTGTGTGCGGGGGTAGAAACTATCGATTGAGACGAAAAAACGTTCTGACACCAGGCTTCTAACATGTTTACTGAGGATGTAAAGTCGGCGATTTTAACACGGGGGTCTATGGGGAATGCTCCCTTCTGACACCAGCCCCCAGAGGAATCCGAGGGGATTGCAGTTTTTTGAACGCGGAAGTGAGCTTCACTTCTCAGACCGACAACTGCCCCCTTGCTTACGACTCATCATCATTACAATTATCATTATCATGTCATTGTCTCTACTTCCTCTGTCTTTGGTTTAAATGAGACGGAAGTAAGATAATCTCAACCAAAGATGCTTTATGGAGAGTGTGTCAGAAGTTAATTGCCACAGTGTCATGGTTTAATGCTGTTGTAACAACACATTATGTATTTACTGTTGCCTCATTACAAGACAAGTCACATTTTGTGATGTATTTCTGTAGCTGTCCCAAGATGACTGATAAATGTCATTTGAGTTATTAAGATAAAGAATTACTAGACTTGGGGTGTTGACAGTGTTTTGTAACAATAAAACAAGATTTACAGCCACATATGTAATTCACACCCTCTCTTTTGAACCACAGGTACATTTGACACACACCCACATCTGCTTTGTGTTTATAAAACCTGTCATTTAGGTGTGAATGTGTTCACTGCTCTCTGACTGATGACTAACAGTGCTTCTGAAGCTAATCAGTCCATCAAAAGGCCTTTTCATGAGCAATTATGAAGAAATTCTGGGTTGAGCTTATGATAATGATAACCTGTGTGGAGATGTGACAATCAGGACTGATTGTAAGCAACACTTGAAAACAAATTTTAGGAGCCAAGAAGTTCCTGAGAACTGTGAAAGCTGCAGCCCCCAAGATGTTGTTTTTAAGTGTGTTCACACTTACATCAAGTGAAATATACAGGCAGTGAAAATGCATATAGCTACTGTAAAAATAATGGCACAGTAAATAAACAAGGAAATGTGTGAGGACACAAAAGACCTGAGAGGGAAACATGTACCAAATCTGCCAAATCGAGTCATAAATGTGTAGAAAACAGAGACGAAGGGAGATAAACTGTAGTTGAACAGCCCACATTGTCAGAGTGTGAACTATACAGTGACAATAATAATAACAATATGGGGTGTTAACTGTTTTCTCCAGGGCAAAAGAGAAGTCAGCATTGACATGCTTCAATGAACTGATGTGTAACAGCCCCTACAGTATCTTGCTTGTTTAACAAAAATTATAAATAAAGTGGTGTTGCACTGTGGTGTGGAGCACTGAATAACATAAAATGAAAATATCTAACATAAACATTATGCTTAAAGACATAAATAAATGTAGTACATTACCTTCAGCATACTGTACATGGATTTAACAGTGTTTAGTGACCCATCTAAAAAAATATCATTCATTCTACATCTAAATAAAATACTTTTTTTTCCCTTTTTTTTACAATGGCAACAATGAACCGCGGGCTGACTTGCAGTAGTGAGGAGGTTCAATTTCTTATTAATATTTGGGCAGACGAGTATTTAGTTGAAGTTCGATTAAAAGAAAATGCCCATGCTGACTGGTTTATTGCTGGGGCGAGACCTTGAAGTGTGCCTATAATGTGCTATAGCTACAAATGTAGTATAATAGGCTACATTATTATTATTAGCCTATTATTAGCCTATGTGTGACGAAGCATGCTGTCCGCTGTCTCAGTGCTGAAATGTGAATGAATGACAGAGCGTGTCACTGCCCGTGAGAGAGAGAAACAGAGAGAGAGAGAAAGAGACAGGGAGAGAGGTGGTCAGGTTGTGTTGGTCAAGCTGTGTTTTCAGTTTCAGGTGTCATAGTTATGTCAGATGAATCGTCCTCTAACACACCCCACAGTTAGACTTTTTTTTTTCTAGTAAACGGGCAGCGTATATGACTAGTCATAATAGGGGTTGTTTGTGGAGCTCTGCCCGGTGCTGATCGCCCGCGGCGGATGCTTCCTCCACGACCGTGCGCCGCGGGTCAGCTTGGAAAGGCTGGTGGACTCACGGCTTGAGTTTGCGTCTTTCTTTTCTTTTTGCCACCGGCTTTCCTGTTTTGTGTACATTATTAAAAGGCCAAGACGGGGCGGTGTTTAGCTCAGTTGTGACCTTGCAGCGGAGCAGTAGGCAGCAACAGAGTGCAGCGGAGCATAACAGAGCCAAGTTTTGCCAAGTTAGATAACTTGCCAAGTTAGATAACTTGCAGAAACTGAGAAAACTGAGAAAAGGAGAAAAGGAGAAAAGAAAAAGTGAGAAGAAATGGGGAAACCTAAAGGCGCCGATGGCTCCGATGCTGAATCAGTGCTAGACGCCGTGAACGAGGGCATGGCGGCAATGAGAGAAGACCTGAGAAGATTGAGAGAACATGGAGATGTCGTAGCTGACAGAAACCTGAGAAACATGAACGAAGCCATGAATGATAACCTGAAGGCGTTTAAGCTCGAGCTGAAAAGTGACCTGAAAGAAATAAAGAAGAAGATGGATTCTCTCCAAAAGTCGGTAGTGGAAATCAAAGTGGAAATCAACGAGCTACAGGAAGAAAATGCAAAAAAAGACCAGCTTCTAAAGGAGATGGGAAACAGAATGGAAGAAATGGACCAGCAAGGAAGACTCAACGAGGTGATTGTGACTGGTCTCAAGATCAAGCACCAGACCTACGCAAGGGCGGCTGCGGCTGCAGCCGGCCCACCTGAAGAATCAGATATCAAATCTGTGGAGAAGCAGGTGTCTGAGTTCCTGGCCGGCAAAGACATCGATGTGGATTTCAACAACGTGGAAGTATGTCACCTCTTACCCCGGAGGCAAGAGGCTGGAACACGAGCTGTCGTGCTGAGATTCACCAATAGGAAATACAAGACTGCACTGCTGAAACAGGGCAAGAAGCTCAAAGGCTCAAACGTCTACATCAATGAGAATCTCACCAAAAAGAATGCCGGCATCGCCAGACAAGCTCGCCTACTGAAGAAAGGGGGGAAGATTCAACACACCTGGACGGCAAACTGCAGAATCTACATCAAAACGAATGGATCATCACCTGAGGATGTCCAAATAATACAAATAAGGAGCGAGGACGAGCTGGAGAAATTCAACAACTAAGGTAGGGCTCACAAACACTCCATAACATCAACACAGCAAAGCACAAGGGTTCCTACACAGACTGAAAAAATGATGGAAATATCAGAGAGGATTGCTGAACTTGAAAGTGTGGAGCTGATTATAAATCAAGATGTGAACCATACCTTAACAGACCCGAATGAAGGAATTGACCCGAATACTCACTTTTACCTTAACATGACTGAGAAATGCCAGTACTACACTGAAGATCAATACAATCAGAGCATTGAGATGGATGGAAAACTGTCTCTAATTCACTTTAACAGCAGGAGTTTATACACTAACTTTGACCACATCAAGGAATACCTACAACACTTCAATCATCACTTCAACATCATTGCGGTGTCGGAAACATGGATTAATGAAGACAAAGGAGCGGATTTTTTTCCTGGATGGATACAAGCTTGTTTGTGTTAACAGAAGAAGCAAAGTTGGAGGAGGAGTGGCCCTGTTCATTGACAATGAAATTAAGTATGACACTGTACAAAACATGTCTAAAGCTGTTGACCACTTAATGGAATGTGTGACAATTGAAATATGTGTGACAAATGGTAAAAATATAGTTGTAAGCTGTGTTTACAGAGCACCAGATTCAAAAATAGAAGATTTCAATGAATGTGGGAGAAATATTATCAGAAACTAGCCAAAAGAGAGTTTTCATCTGTGGTGATGTAAATATTGACTTGCTCAATCCAAAACAAAACACGATGATCGACGAATTCATTAATATGATGTATACAATGGGCTTACAACCTCTCATCACACGCCCTAGCAGGGTCACAACACACAGTGCTACTCTAATTGATAATATTTTTACTAACGTTAACGACATAACAAGAGGACTCCTGATAAATGATATAAGTGACCACCTACCAATCTTTGCTATCTATGACTGGAAACACACTGTGAGACAGACACCTAACAAAAACATTTACATTAGGGTCAGGACCGAAGAAGGAATGAATGCACTGAAAAATGAACTACTGAGGCAAAACTGGAACAATGTTTACAATGAAACAGATGTGAATGATGCATATGACTCCTTTTTGCAAACATTTAAAATACTGTATGACAGACACTGTCCTATGAAAAAAAGACACACAAATCAGAACAAGGAGGGGAAACCATGGCTGACAAAACCATTGATAAATGCCTGCAAGAAGAAAAACACTCTGTACAGACAGTTCCTGAAATTAAGAACGACACAGTCAGAAGTGAAATACAAAAGATATAGAAACAAACTACATAGCATTTTGAATGAACGCAAGAAAGAATATTACAGCAATCTACTAGCAGAAAACATGAATCACACTAAAAAACTATGGGATATTTTAAACAATGTGACAAAAAATAAAAGGGCAAAACCAAGCTACCCTCCCTACTTCAACTATAACGACATGCAGGAAGATAACCCGGGAGTCATAACAAACAGATTCAACCAATTCTTTGTAAATATTGGGCCAGAGCTAGCCAAGGACATTCCTGACTCACCCCTGCACTGGGACCACTTTGATAAGGACGGAGACAGAAATCCCAGCTCAATGTTTCTCTCACCAGTTAAGGCCTCAGAGATTACACACCTGGTCAACAAGTGTGTAGGAAAAACATCTACCGATATTAACGACTTTGACATGAGGCTAATTAAAAAAGTTTTACCAGGTATCATCATACCGCTAACATACATCTTCAATCTGTCGTTTCAAACTGGGACATTTCCCACCAAAATGAAAGTTGCAAAAGTTGTGCCACTGTTTAAGAATGGGGACACACATGAGTTTACCAACTATAGACCAATCTCAATACTGCCACAACTGTCAAAAATCTTGGAGAAGCTTTTCAACAGTAGACTAGACAACTTCATCAATAAACACAAACTGCTATATGACAGCCAATATGGATTCAGAAAGAACCACTCAACTGCCTTAGCTCTAACTGAGTCTGTGGAAATAATCACTGACGCCATTGACCGGAAATTACATTCAATAGGTATCTTCATAGACCTGAAAAAAGCATTTGACACCATTAACCACAATATTTTAATAGCTAAACTGGAGAGATATGGCATTAGAGGTATAGTTCTGGAGTGGGTTAAGAGCTACTTACACAAGAGATCCCAATATGTGAAAATAGGTGATAACACATCAACTTGCCTGGACTTAATCTGTGGGGTCCCACAGGGGTCAGTTCTGGGTCCGAAGCTATTCATACTATACATAAATGATATATGCAATGTGTCCAATATTCTGAAATTAATATTATTCGCAGATGATACTAATATCTTCTGTTCTGGGGGTGACTTGAGCCAACTTGTGGAAACAGTAAACCAGGAAATGGCTAAGCTTCATGTGTGGTTCAATATAAACAAATTATCACTAAATCTAGGGAAAACTAAATACATGCTATATGGGAAAAAAGGTTGTAATAAGAGTATTAACATCCAAGTAAATGGAGTGAATATTGAAAGGGTCAGTGAGAACAAAGTACTGGGAGTAATTATTGATGACATGTTAAGTTGGAAACCACACATAAGACACCTAAAAAGTAAGATAGCCAGGAGTGTGTCCATACTCTGGAAAGCACAAAAAATAATAAATCAAAAAGCACTTCACCTGCTGTATTGGGCACTAGTCGCTCCACACTTGCAATACTGTGCAGAGGTGTGGGGTCACACATATAAAGGCTCCACTCATCCCTTGTTAATACTCCAAAAAAGAGCTCTGAGAATCTTGCATTATGCCAACTATAGGGCACACACAAATCAATTATTCATGGATTCAAGAATACTCAAACTATATGACTTGATAAATTACCGTACTATACAAATGATGTACAAGGCCGCGAATAAAAGCCTCCCAATGAATCTGCAAATACTTTTCCTAGAAAGAGAGGGGAGACACAATCTTAGAGGGAACAAGATTCTCAGACAAAGAAAGGTTCGAACTACGTTAAAATCCTTTTGCTTGTCGATCACAGGTGTCAAACAGTGGAATGCATTAGAAGATGAAGTTAAAAACTCAGAGACACTGAATGTCTTCAAGAGAAAGTATGTCAACTCAACCATTAACCGTTACAGAATAACACAGGAGGGCTGATAAAGGTCAGAGACACGAGTCAACAGACACTGTGCTGAGACGGCATGGGAGCATAACAAAAAACATTTTGTACCCAAACAATACGTTTAACCAGAGAAAATTGTGTGTCAAAGGTCTAAGCCTGACTGTTTGTGCAGGATGTTGTTATAATGTCTATCAACAAAGTACAGATAAATTAGGGTGCTAATGCATGCTGTGACATTACTGTGAGAGATCAGAGTACTGAAGAACTCAACTGAGCCCTGCCAATCGATAAGCTGAGTTCAATCAACTGGTCCACGATGGATTTGCTGAGCTGGTCACTGAATGCCATTGACAGAGTGTTCTCAACCAGGCGTGCGGGCTCTGGTGAACCCAGATGCCCGGACGGAACCTTCATCTCCGGCTACATCTTGGATGGATGGGAAAAGTGGAGAGTCCTCTGCCTTGCCGCACTGGATGTGGAGGATGTCGAGGACGTGTACATATTCACGTTCATGACAATCGGGATGTTCACCCTGGGATGCGGTATTTTCATGCAATATCAGAAAATGAGGAAGATCGCCTCCGAGCAGAGCAATGCGAGGGCGGACAACGCCACTACTCGAGGTGCTGTGGTCGGGATACGATCTGACATCACAGCAGTTCGTGAATTCGTGTCAATATTGCGAGCTGACATGGCCAAAACTCGGGAGGATATGGCCAAGTTAAGCGCGGCAAAGGCTGCAGAGGAGATGGATGATTGAAAGAATATGGCAAAAAAGGGCTCTTACTCCACACCACACCATCAAATAATCAATACACTGGACTTTGCTCTCTGTCAATTGGACCATTCTATGACTTTGTGACAAGCCAAGCTACAAGATGAGACTGTTGTTCACTCATGACGGACAAATATGGACACATGTGCAAACACACACGTAATCTGTATGTACTGTCTAGAGCTAAACTTCAGCTCTGTATACTGCCTGCTGCCAACATGTCATGTCAAATGTCATAAGTAAAAGTATGTTACATTAAATGTAAAAAAAAAAAAAAAAAAAAAAAAATTATGTTATGATCTGTATACTATCTACTACCGTAACATGTTATGTCAAAATGTCATAAGTAAAAGAATGTTACATCAAAATGTAGTGTGTGTGTATGTATGTATATATATATATATATGTATGTATGTATGTATATATATATATATATATATATAATAATAAGAAAAGAAGAAAAAAAAGCAAAAAGATATGTATGTATGACAAATATTCTTATTCTGTGGGTAATGGGGGCGGGACTAGATAAGCTTTTGCTTCTCCCGCTTTTCCCTTTCGGCCATGTATTGTATTATTTGATGATGAAGTGTGATGATGATGATTTAAATTGACATGCCCGAAATAAACAAATTGATTGCGGGCGGCCC
>NW_028220589.1:0-8467 GCF_045865225.1 Trachurus japonicus | reverse complement strand
TTGTGCTGCTGTGGGCAGAACCACTGAAACATTACTGACGGACAATGCCGACGATATGTGCGTCAACAGCACGCGCACTGGTTGGTGGATAAATCTCCACAAAGGCGCACCGTGTAATCAGTTGTGCCCGCTGTACAGCAGTACGTTAAGTCCCGCCCGTTAGTGGGCCGGTACCGGAGGGGCCAGATGATGTGAGCCAGAAGACGACTGCTACATCACCGGCAGCGATACCTCCCATTGCAAAGAAAGCACGCCGCTTTTTTTTTTTTTTTTTTTTTCTCCGGCCGGGCCAGGTTCGGGCAGATAATTATTGCTGGTGTGTCTGGCTCTGTCGGGTCCGGGCTTGTAATTTTCAGGCCCGTTGAAAACTCTAGAGCTCAGTATTCGGAAAACAGTGATATTTTAGGTGTACCTGCCATAAGTGACATCATTTAAGGCAGTTATCTCATGTAGCTGAGTTATGTGGCCAGGAATTGTCTGTCCAGCAAGTTACATCATGTGATCATATAAATTATGACAGATGGGTCAACAAAACACATGAATATCTTGTAGGATCCAAAACCTAACCAAACCATGACTGTGTATTTTCATGAGAGTGAATGAGGTCAGGTAAACAGCTGTTGTATTTAACAGTGAACAGTTATATAGCCAGTTAGCACTGTTTAGCTTAGAGCCAGCAGTTTAGTTCATTGAGGATGCAGCTTGATATATTAAGGCGTTGGCAGATGTCACGGTGCTTGCAGGCCTGAAGATTTCACAGTGGCACCCTGCTGTGTGATAATTACACTTTTGTGGTGGAAACCAGTGCATGCTTCGTGCTATTACTGTATCCTGGGACCACTGTGCTGATCTGCTTTCAAGAAATATGTTTTTTCTTACTTTCAAAAGAATCTCAAAGCAAGTGACTTAGCACTGGAAACCACCCCGTGTGTTTGTCATATTTTCTTTTCTGTAATTTAAATGCATGAGTTCAACTGGTTCATTGTAAACCCTAAAGCCTTATTTTTGTGCAAAAGTTTCCTCTTTCTGCATTTGGCCGAGACATGCACCATCAACAGACCCATGTGACTTTCTGAATGCTATGATTTTCTGTATGTGCTGGACACCAAGGGATTACATATATATATATATATATATACATATACATATATATATATATATATATACAGTATATATACATACAGTATATATATATGTGTGTGTGTGTGTGTGTGTGTGTGTGTGTGTGGACTAATCAAATTAAGTCATTCTAATGTATACAGTCAACACTAAACACGGTTGTAAAACTAATCACTTGTTAGGACAGCTTGTTAAATTGCACTTTTCTTCATATTCACAGGAAGTAAACTGCTCTTTTTGCTTCAATCCCAACAACTGACTTAGACAATCATGACTAGATACTGAATAACTATAAAAATAAATAAGATGTCTGGTCCAGAGTATTACATTTTAATTTTAATTTTAACCTGTCTTGAAACTGGAAAGTACAGATAGTTCCTCACAGTCATCATTAAACCAACCTGCATGAACACCAGCGTCATGTGTTTGCTACAGCACAGTAAATAATGCATCATTAAAACACCAGATGTAACATCAGCTTCAAATTGCACAGCAGACATGACATGTCTGAGAGAAGCTGCAGGAGGTTTGTTTTGACTCAGTTGGATACAAACTGTCTCAGAAGCTGCCAACGGAAACTCCCCTCTCCTTCTGCTCTGAGCCTGCACAGAGGCTTCCTCACTGAACACCAGCTTGTTCAACTGAGAAAGGTGGTATAACGGTTCAGCATCTAGATCCAGCTTCCTCCCACATGCAGGTCTGGGTTAATTGCTGACCCTTGATTGGCTGTAGGTGTGAAAGAAGTTGAGACTGGTGGTTTGTCTCCATAATGTCAGCCCAATGTTACAGTGCACTGGTGACCTGGGTGTACCGCCAGTGTCAGATGGGATTGATGGTATGACTAATGGATGAATGGATGTAATCACACATCAAAAATACAAGCCAAATGATGTGTTTAATGTTATTTGACCTTTTCTGTACTATCTGTTATGCTATGCGACATCACCCAATGCTAAAATACACTATTGTCCTATACTATACACACATTATTATACTATACTATACTATACTATACCATAACGTGCATACAGTACCATACCCTACCCTACCCCACTCTACTCTACTATGCTACCATAACGTGCATATCATACTCTACCCTACCCTACCCCACTCTACTCTACTCTACAGCTAGGCCTACTCTACTCTACAGCTAGGCTATCATATTGTTCAGACGTAACAAGTTTTTTTTCACTGTTCTGTCAAACCTTTTCCAAACTCTTTACATTGCGAGTGTGTAGCTTCATGCACAGAGCTGCTGGTTTCCACTTGTCTCAGACCAGCTGGGAGAGAACTGACACGTCCTTGAGTAAAGTAACACTGCACTGTGTCTGGTTTTATTTATTTATTTTCTAATTAGCTGCTGACTTATATTGTATTCATGTGCTGGCAGCGACTATAGACTGAGACACAAAAGTTTCTGATGAATGTGTCTGGGCTTGTTGGCGATGCTGGATACAATGAGAATGCAGTGTGTCCACCACCACAGCCTGGATATTAAGTGTTGTAAAGATAGCAGCTACTGATATCCCACAGCAGTGAGGCAGAGCTACTACATGAGATGAAAGATATCATACAGGTGATTACTAGTTTTATACAACAGGAGATTAATTATTGTAGTTTGACCTGTTGGTTTGGCCTAGCTGTTTCCTTTCACAGTGCGCCGCTGCAGCGCCTGTTGCTGTGAGGCAGAGCTCATGGAGACAGTTAACCCATTTGTTGCAATTTACAATTTGCAATCTAAAATCTGACGCCATAAATCAGTCATATCTGAATGCACAGACATGATACACAATTTTTTTAACCCAGATTTTGTGACTTATACTTCCTGCATTATCTCATTATCATGAATAAATAGATAGGCTAATAAATAAATAACTTGGATACATTAAAAATAAGAACATTAAAGGTTAAAGCTACAACTTTTTATCAAAACACTACATTTTTCAAAAAAGAAAACATCCACAGAACGTCCAGAAGGGTGCAGAATAAATAGCCTATTAATTTAACTGAATTTCTTTTAACTCATTGAGTGCCAACCACGTAAATTCTCGTTTTTCGTTCCCATGCGTTGAGTGCCAAAAACAAGATTTCTCGTTTTTTGCTTTTTTTGTTAATTATGAAACTAGACACTATAACACACCTTATGTGTAAATTTGGGGACTCTACGACAAGCAGAACTGAAATAGATGACGATCAAAAACTCATGACAGCTCATGATCTGGAAGTTTTTATCATAACTCAGCTTTTGCAAACGCAGTTCTGCTCCAGCAGCTCGGAGCCGAAACAGGAAGCTCGCAGCCGACAGCCCCGCTCAGCCGACAGTCCCGCCCGGTCTTCATCTCGAGCAACACCGTGTCCTCCCCATGGTCCTCCCACGGTAATCACCGACCCGTACCACCGAAGGACCGCGACCACCGGTGGGGCCGGTGTTCCCGACCTGCTTTTGGCCGAGAGACCATCACATTCCACGGCGAGAGGCTGTGCCACGGCACGGTGCGTCTGTGTTATTGTTGTTTAGTGGCTCCCCCCCGCCCCCGATGGTGGTTTTGTGAATAGAACAACAATTGTTGTATATATTTATCTTACACGAGCCCTTTGATCCAGAAATGCAAGTGTCAGAACAGCAACAAAACAACACAAACAGAGCACCTTTCATAAAAGCGATCTATCTCCCTTTCTAGAAAAAAAGGAGGGATTTTGGTGAAACTCAGCCATGTTTAGCTTGACTTTTCTCAGGAAGCAAATGGTTTATGGCCATTTGAAGCAGAAAGTTTAACCTTTCAAATGAGCCACAGTATGTGTTGGTGGCAATAATATAGAATACACTGTGGCTCTACAAAAATCGTCTAAATTGCCGGTACACTTGACTAAAACTTTGGAAAGGAGCGCAATACTCAATGAGTTAATAGTAGGCTATAATTGTTTTTAAAATTTTGAAGGGTCCTAAATATATAAAAATTTACATCTGGTTATGTTGGCAATGTTGGTATGAAATGATCTCTGCGCTAGAGGTAAGATCGGGCCTAAAAAATCCAGCCCGACCCGACCCAGGCCCGCGGGATTAAAGCCCGAGCCGGCCCGAACCCGAGCAATTAACTTGATTTGCAGGCCCGAGCCCGAACCAAACCCGAAATTTCATATTTTATTTGTGAGGACTCAGAGTACGTCCTTAAGAATCTAGCGCGGCACTTTAAGAGAGAGAGAGAGAGAGAGAGAGAGAGAGAGGGAGAGAGAGAGAGCGCAGAGAGAGAGAGAGAGCGCAAAGAGAGAGACAGGGAGAGGGAGAGAGAGAGAGCGCAGAGAGAGAGAGAGAGAGCGCGCAGAGAGACAAAGAAGAGCAATGACGGGGTGGATAATAGACAGACTTGGGTTTAAGATCTTACCTCTCTAAGACAGAGACAGGAAGGAGTTCTTTGAATTGTCATTGCAAGAGTTTAGTACAGTACGTGTTGTTGTGATGAGGCGACTTCTGTTTTTTTTGTGGACCACGGTGTCTCGTGGCCAAACTACTCAGTCAGATCCTCGAAACGCATCAAAGTCGGCGCACTGTGATGTTAGTGTAGCAACATCACAGTGAGTTGTGACAAGATTACTGATTTAATCTCGGTGTTTCCTACACATCATGGCCCACGCCACTAACTCGGCTCTGCCTATGCACCAGTGGCTCTTTCACGTGTTCAAAGCGTGCTCTGGCTCTGCGCTGCGGCTCCCGTCCTGTTTAGTTAAATAGCAATTACCTTACAGCGCCCTCTCTGTTTTTTTTCCCCTAATTATTTATTTTATAACAAGTATTCCTCAGTTTAGTATCTCCACACATCGTTTATACATTTCTATAAACATATATTAAAAAAAAAAAAAAAAGTCAGCGAGAGAGAAGCCCGGCCTGACCCGACCCGAACGTAATAATTGACATTTTATACGGGTCGGGTCGGGCTCGGGCTCGGGCTTAAGATCTTACCTCTACTCTGCGCCAACAGCATTAGTACGTTGATGTCATGTGAGGCGGAACTCAGGGGGTGCCAGATTGTGATCTCTCTCTCGCTCTGTGGAGAAATGGCATTGTGCTACTGCTAATGCTAACTAAGGTCAGTTGGTAGGCTACTGTAATGTTTGTGCTGTGGGTTTGCAGGTTCGTCTGCAGGTGAGTTAGGCCTTGTCCACACGAGCCCGGGTATTTTTGAAACCAGAGTTTTGCTCCGCGTCCACACGAGTGGTGTAATAAAAATACTCCGTACACACGCAACCGTGGAATCCGCTACCAAGTGACGCAATGCACGTGTGGAAGGCTGTTTTAACCAATCAAAATACAGTGGAAACCGCTTATGGATCAAAAGGCTAGGGACGGAATCATTTCTATACAAATGCTTGTTTAAATAATTCGTTATCAAGAAATCCGCTTATAGTGTTCATTTTTGGTCATTTTATGGATGAAAACATGCGCAAAAACAATTTCAAAACTACGTGTAGCCTATTTATTTTATTTTCGGCGGTGTCCCTTTGACGTGCACTGCTGCAGCAGCCTGCACATGTCGCTGCGCTGTGTTGTTGTGCTGTGTGCATCACCTGGCTGGCTGAGCTGTCGGTGCGGCACAACTCATTATCACTGGCTGTTGTGTTGTCTGTCAAAACATGGATGAATGAAACATATCCACTTTATATCGACCGCGGACGTCACAAATAAATGTTCGGCTTTTGGCTCGTTCCTCATCTCCGCATAGGCTCTTTTTTATCACTGCATGGCAGTGCGACCCCCCCCTCCCGTCGTACCCGGTCTGACAGTGACATAGGCTATTGCTAGAAGTGTATTGGCTCCCTTAAAGACAACAAGTCCCCTGGAAGTGATGGTCTGATAAATGAATTTTATAAAACGTTTATCAAGAACTTGGCCCCATTTTTAGTTGCTGTATTTGAAGAAGCCATAGACAGAGGGGAATTACCACCTACCCTTCGACAAGGCCTTATTAAACTGATACCTAAACCAAAAAAAGACA
Source organism: Trachurus japonicus (assembly GCF_045865225.1). Taxonomy (NCBI): domain Eukaryota; kingdom Metazoa; phylum Chordata; class Actinopteri; order Carangiformes; family Carangidae; genus Trachurus; species Trachurus japonicus. The sequence continues at coordinate 2,357 of NW_028220589.1, read as the reverse complement.
AATTAAGTATTGAGAATTGGAGACCAATTAGTTTATTAAATAATGATGCCAAGCTTTTTGCTATGATATTTGCAAAAAGACTAAAGCTAGGTTTAGAAGATATAATTGATGAGGAGCAATCAGGTTTTATGCCTGGCAGAAATATATGTAATAACATCCGTTTAGTTTTAGACATGATTGATTATAATGATTATGTTTTAGATGATAGCTTTATTTTATTTGTTGATTTCTACAAAGCATTTGATACAATAAGTCATCAATTTATGTTTAAAACAATACACAGCTTTGGTTTTGGTAAGAGGTTTTGCAAAGCAGTTAATACACTTTATAAAGATAGCAACAGCTCTATCAGACTTGCCCATGGCACTACTCCAAGATTTAACATTAAACGCGGTATAAGACAAGGTTGCCCTCTTAGTCCCTTTCTTTTTATTCTCGTCACGCAAATTATGGCTATACACATAAAAAAAGCTCCATTAATGGCATTATTATTATATTATATATATTATATTATTATAGAATTTAAATTATCACAACTTGCTGACGATACTACAATTTTTTTATCCAATAAACATGAAGTTGCCAAAGCTGTCCAATGTATAGAGATGTTTTCCAAGGTATCGGGTCTAAAGATAAACTTAAGTAAATCAGTGTTGTTTCCACTAAAAGATTGTGACTTGTTTGAGATAAATGGTATTCCTGTTAAGAACACGTTCACATATTTGGGTATCGTGATTAATAAAAATGAAAAAGCCCGTAACAGCTCAAATTTTGACCCAATTGTAGAACAAATTCAAAAGAAATTTAACATGTGGTTAATGAGAGATCTTTCATTAAATGGCCGAGTTTTACTTACCAAGGCTGAAGGAGTGTCATGAGCTGTTTATGTGTCTCTGACTTTGGGCTCATCTTCCGTAATATATAGAAAACTAGATAAAATTTTATTCAACTTTGTATGGAGAAATAAGTGTCATTATCTAAAGAAAGAGGTATTATGTAACACGAGACAAAATGGGGGTCTAGAGGTCCTAAGTTTTGAAACATTAAATAATACTTTTAAAATTAAATGGCTTACAAAATTAATTAATGAAGAAGATATTTGGAATGCTTTCCCTAAATTCATTTTTAACTCAATTGGAGGACTTCATTTTCTGCTAAAATGTGATTATAACCCTGATAAATTACCTGTGAAATTAGCAAACTTTCACAAGCAAGCTCTGTTGGCTTGGAAAATGTTGTACAAACACAATTTTTCACCTACGAACTATTACATTTGGAATAACAGGAGTATTCAGTATAAAAAAAGATCTTTATATAACGAAAACTGGTTCAATAAGGGTATTATTTTAGTATCACAACTCATGAAAATGGATGGTCAATTGTTACTTTATGAGGAATTTATTTCAAAATTTGACTTAGTAGTTACTCAAAAAGAATACTTTATAATTTGTAATGCTATCCCAAGAAATATATTACAACTTCTTTGTGGCTCTGTAAGTGATCGTTATATACCTGCTCCTAAAAAAAATATTTTTCTTGGAAATGTTGATATTACCACCAACAAATGCACAAATAAATACATTAGAAATCTTTTAATAAATGGTAACGTCCCTGCTGTTAATATGTTTTGGAAACGTCTTTATAGGGATGTAGATTGCAAAAAAATGTGGGTGATAGGTAATAAGTTTTTCATAAATAATAAAATCAAGGAGGTATCCTTTAAAATTATACATAAAATTTACCCAGCCAAAAAAACATTGGAACGTTTCAAACTTGATATTGTATACTCCTGTAACTTCTGTGAATTTTTTGATGAATCCATTGAACATTTATTTTTTCATTGTGTATATTCTCGTATCTTCTGGTTGGATGTACAAAATTTTCTGGAAAGGAAAGCTGGTCATTCAATCAACCTACAGGAGAAGGACATTTTTCTTTATTTTGATGGTTATCAAATGGACAGTGATTTAATATTTTTTGTACAGCTTGTTTTATTTTTAGGAAAATTTCATATACACAAAAAAAAATGGTCTGATGGAAAACCGAACTTTGCACTTTTTCTAAAGGAACTATTTCAATATGGCACCGACATCAAGGGACTGAAGTTACAAAAAGCAGCGAAAACCAATCTTATTTTGGACAAGTATTTATCTCTATGATAACATAATTTCTTTTTTGCAATTGATACACATATTATCTTTCTTCTTTTTTCTTTTGCTTACCTGGCACAACAGTATTGTTATGTACAGTTCTGTGAATAAAGTCTAAAAAAAAAAAAAAAAAAAAAATTACCATTTGAAAAAAAAAAAAAAAAAAAAAAGACATAGGCTATTGCCTGTTCATTCATGAAAATCATC
>NW_028220588.1:0-2289 GCF_045865225.1 Trachurus japonicus | reverse complement strand
TGAAGTGATGAAGGATGGAAAAGTATATTTTATACATAAAACACAATATCAGACCCCAGGTCTGCTCTTATTTTACACCTGCATTATGCTGAATGACAAAGGAGCTAGATGTAAGTTTTGGTATTACTTCATAGCATTAAAGGGATGTTTCAACATTTTGACAAATTTGCCTATTGCAATAATCCCTATAGTTTTAGAAGTAGATTCATTACCTTTACACAAGCTGCTCAGCTAACGCAGCTGGTATTTCTACATTTCCCTCATCAAACTCATCAAATACACAATCCAACAACTCCAAAACGCTCTGGTGGACAAGTTGTGACCTGCACATTCACCACGCTATGAAATAATTACGTATAATTATGTAACAGTACGACACATGAAGCAAATACTGTATTGTATTTACCTCGAAAACAACTCTGTCTCGTAACATTACATCATTATATCATAGCGTGGTGAATGTGCAGGTCACAACTTCTCCATGAGAGCGTTTTGGAGTTGTTGGATTGTGTATTTGATGAGTTTGATGAGGGAAAACCCAGAAATACTGCGCACCGTGCAGAGCTCACGTCTCTGCCCCTCTGATCTCAAAACAGCTTGCACTGACAATTAAAGGTAATGAACCTACCCCTATGACCATAGGGATTATGGCAATAGGCGAATTTGCAAAAAATGTTGAAATATCCCTTTAATAGCTGCTTACTAGCAGAGACGTTCTAATATGGGGAGACAGACCACTCTGCCCGTTTTGAATGGGGAAAGCTGCGACGCCAAAGATGGCGCATGTCCCGCCCCTTTTCACCAGTAGCCAATCACCTGCGTTGCCAGAGCTGAACTAGGCCAATCATGTTGTTGCACCAGCGCATGCGCACAAGTAGATTTACGACAGACAAACCTACCTGGTGGCAACAACAACACGGCTTTAGCACCGTGTGTACTGTATGTGGTCAGGTTGAACATTTACTCTAAGGTTTTCGGAAAAGTGCAGAGCCACCGGCGACCGGGAGCGGCTCCTCATCCTGGAGGAAAGCTGTTACATTTACCCGCAGAGTTTTAGAGGTTTACTGCCGGCTTGTTAATTTGGCAGCCACATTGGTTGGTCTTAATTAAAAGTGAAGCTTCAGGTGTGTGCTGCTAAACGAAAGAGCTACCTCGGGGCTACGTATACAGAATTCACCTCATTCACATCAATAAGTGTTTTACATGAACCGATTAGTCCACCTTTTCTTTAATTTAATTTTTGAATGTATAGTTTTGTTAGTTTAATTTTTTAACCTAAACATTCAAACTGGGCCCCCTCCCTTGGGGCTAAGCGTTAGCCTCCTGTCCATGATAGTAGCAGCAGTCCACTCCAATAAAATAAAAAACACAGTCCGGATGAAGCACTGGAGCCGTGGACCGATAGACACCGTCACCATTAATAACGAGAGCCTCTATTGTTTTATTGTACCGAGTACGAGAGGCTTGTTGTGAGCTGAGAAGCTGCTGTTAGCGGCGGATGCTAACCGAAGCTAGCGTCGGATGCTAACCGCTAGTCGAAGTTAGCATCGAGCTACTCAGCACAACGAACGCCCCTCATACTTGATACCGGTCGAGGCTTTAGTTGTCAGTGATGGTCGGTAATCAGTCCGTGGCTCCAGCGGTTCACTCGGACTGTATTTATTTATTTTAACTGACTGCTGCTGCTGAGACGACATGCTAGCACTCGATAGCATCCGAGACAGCTAACGTTAGTGGGGATCGTGGGAGGGGCGCAGACACAGTCACCACACACAGAACTAGGAGCCCATAGGTGATGATTAAGATGGATTTCATGAAAGTCTAGCGTTTATTTTTGGACAAAAATCTCCAGACTCATGCCGATATGTCTCCAGGTAGAGCAGGGCAGACCGGTGTAGGTATGCTCGGGCTGCTGCTAGATCACGGACTCAGCCGTTACAGCCGTACAGTGACGGCAGTGTCGTAAATCCACGCGCATGCGCAGTTGAGTACTCCCTGTGGAAAAATAGCGATTTAAACGTCATTCTGCGGTAAAGTTTATGTTTTTTTGGTTTTTATTTGTATCTTATTTCACTGGCTAGCATGTCTGTGTGTTTTTTCCGTCCTGCTATCACGTTAAAGGGTGGATTTGACCACCCCTCCATTCAATTAGATAGGCGTCTGGTCTTCTTGGGCTTTTCGAAGCGTCGCCAATATGGCCGCCGAGTGGCCTGACTTGCCTAGAAGGGCTCTGTTACTAGTCAAGAAGAAATCTGGCCAGTTCACCATCATACAGTAACTCTGCTAATG
>NW_028220587.1:0-23430 GCF_045865225.1 Trachurus japonicus | reverse complement strand
CAAAGATATTCAATAAATGGAAAGATACTCCATGAGCGGCTGCTCCAATGATATGAAATGGTATACACTTCCTGTCTCTCTAAGTGGGCGTGGCCAACCGTCACCACCTCGTCTGTGATCGTGTGTGTGTGGATTTATACAATTTGTAGGTAGATGAAAGTGAGATATTTATATTTTCTTATGATAACATTAAATATTTACACTACTAACAGTAATATTTAGCATGCCAAAAATAATTTAAATCATTTTCACAGGAGTTCGCGGCCATTTGTTTGACGTTGCCTAGGAGATCTGTGCCAAATCTCGCGAGAGTGTGTCGTAGAGACAGAGACAGGTCTTGAACAAAGTGGATTTTCTCCGGATCTCTCCGTCTGAAAATTACCATTTTGGTGTCAAACTGTTCAGAAGAGATGTGGCTTGTGAAAAATGAGTCCAAAATTTGCTTCAGTGACCGTGGGGAGAAAGGCCCGACCATAATCGGTGTTCACATTAAATTGTCCCATAGGAATCAATACACTCCAAGCTGCCTCTGGTCTCTCTAAAGGGGCGTGGCCGTGCAGAAGCCCACGTGACATGCATACAGGAAGCTAACTCGTCATGAAAGGTCTTGGTTTATAAACCGTCTTTGATCCTAATATAATACATCCATGCTTTGATCACATTGCAGAGGCACAGCACAGGAAATTAAGAGGGAGAGCAGCAGCAGCTAATAGCGCTAGCGTTCACTCAATTGGAACAGGAAATAGAGGATCGGACTACACGCAGACCAGACGTAACTCACAAGCGGCCATATTGCGTCGTCGACTTGCTCTGGCCATATAGTAGGCCTATAGCAGGGGTGTCAAACATGCGGTCTGTGGACCAAAACTGGCCCGGCAGAGGGTCCAATCCGGTCCTCAGGATGAATTTGCCAAGTGTGAAAATTTGAAATTGCACATTATTTTTATCATATGTCAGGTTTTTCATAACATGTTTTGTAAAACATGTTTAATATTAAAAGGATATTTCATTAACTGCAGAAATAGCCTATCTTTATAATGTACTTAAACAAAGGGAAAAAATTAAAGGTTCTTTTTATTTATAGGTTATCATGCTATTATTTTACTGGTCCGGCCCACTTGAGATCAAATTCTGCTATTTGTAGCCCCTGAACTAAAATGAGTTTGACACCCCTGGCCTATAGATGTGTGATCAGTCATCTGCACAAAAAAAAAGCTATTTAAAACGCTGTGAAATTTTGTGGCTTCTTTGCATAATGTTAAATACTGTCACTTTCGTGGAAAAGTATGATTAAAATTTGTGATTTTAAGTAGGCTATGCAGTGTCATACGTAACTGTATTTCTGTCGTTCATAACAAACCAAACCATTTGAAAAGTGGTCAAAAACTGAGGTTCTGGTTAAACATGCAGCGGATTGATGCAAGATGGCGGCCGTGTCATTGGGCAGCAGCCTGGGTGAGCCTTCTAGTCTTCGCTGTCACCGCTGTTGCTCACTCAACTGCAGGTCAAAACATGAAATGTTTTCAGGGATAGTAGATAGTGGCAGCAGTAATTCAGAGTTAGTCAAGCAACTAAAATTATTGAGTCTCTTGCTTGACTGTCAGTTTGTTGGTGGGCAGGCTGCCCGTCAGCCACAGATAACAGCTGTAGCTCTTGCTTGCTTGCTTGCAGTAATCTTGGTTAACTGGGTGATGGTCGACCTTTCTAGACGATTTTAAGTTTTTCTTGAAAAATTAATCTTGAAAACGGAGTTACAGTTAATCCAGAAACTGCACAATCTTTTTAAATAACTTCCACCACTTCTCTTTGTTGTTGTTCCTAATTTTTCACTCACTGACAATTTCTACTAAGTACTCCAGAATACAGCAAGATACCGGGAAATTATTCGACCAAAAAATTAACTGCTGATGCCTTCTTGTTCTTTACAGCAACAGAGAGCCCTGCCAGGAGGTGTCACTGATTTATCCAGATAAAGAAAAATTGTGATTGGTCAATTTCCCTGTTCCGTTAGTATATAAACCCATTGTTTGCTAATACGAGTTTATGATAATAATCTAGAATGTATCATATCATTATTCCAATGAGTTAAAATGAACAAATAGCCTAATATAGTTATGCCATTACTCCATGGTATCATTATGTAGTAAATTGCTTTATGCTGTTTTTATTGTTTAAAATCTAATTTACAGAACCTTTAATTACACCTCTGATGTTGCTATTGTGACGGCCTCCTGCCTGTGTATGCCTGTGTGTGCGTGTATGGTTGTCTCTGCCTTGTCAAGCTGCAGGTGATGAGCTGGTGGGCGTGGCCGATTCCCAACCTGTGATAAGCTGGTCCTTCTTCCTGCCTCAGTCTCTGCCTGACATCGCCTGGCTCCGGAGGGAGAGCTGTGTGCCGCAGCCCCTCGTTTTCTTTTGTGTTCCCGTTGTTTGCTTTGCCATCATTTTGGTCCCTTTTGTTGGGAAATAAATTATCATTTTGTTACTTTTACCCGCGTAGTTCCTTTTATTTGTCCGACCATGAGCCAGGTCGTGACAAATGTGGGGGCTCGTCCGACCTCGGTCAGAGGTAATATCCTGCGGTTGGTGTCACTTCGAGCTCGGCAAGCCGACGAAGACTACGTGAGGTTTTGTAAGTATTGTGGTAGGTAGTTAGGGGTTGGGGTGTCTCGGCTTGTTTTTTTTCGTAGCTCCTCGTTTGGGAGTTACCTGGTAAGTAGCAGCAAAAGTAAGTGTCCTGGAGTGTTGTATTACTGTGTGTAGAGTATGGCGGATGTGGCGTTTTTTGTTCAGGCTCCGTCGGAGGAGTTGCTGGATAAATGCACGCGGGAACAATTGTTTAAAATAGCGGAGCATTATCATATTGATATCCCAGATAGAAGAGTGAAAGACGCGACGATTCAGAATGTTTTGTTTGCTGCATTATGTGAGTTGGGTATATTGTCGGCTGCTGCGCGTCCTCCCCAGGCCAGGGTGGAGAGTTTGGCTCCACTGGCTGCCGGCGCGAGTGTGCTCACGTTTGAGCAGCAGAAAGAGTTACTGTCGTTGCAGTTGGAGCATGCTAAGACGTTGAGGTCAGTTGAAATAGAGAAGCAGATTGCAGTGGAAAAACTCCGTTACCAGACGGAACAAACGAAGCTGTCGGTAGAGCAGTCTCGGCTGGATTTGCTGAGGGCTGGATTTTCGGGTGGAGCCGCCTCGGGAGCGCAGGAGAGTTCCTCCGTTCGTCCCGGGGGCGGAGGTGAGTGTTTTGATGTGCTTGGCAATCTGAGGTTACTTCCGAAGTTTAATGAGCGGGATCCAGAGTCGTTTTTTTTCTTTGTTTGAACGTGTGGCTGAGTCACGGAAGTGGCCTGAGTCAGCCCGCACGGTGATGCTCCAGTGCGCACTGACTGGCCGTGCGCAGGAGGCTTATTCTGCTCTGTCGGTGGCTGATGGCCAGAATTATGAGTGTGTAAAGTCTGCTGTATTGAAAGTGTACGAGCTCGTGCCGGAGGCTTATCGCCAGCGCTTTCGTTCGTGGAGGAGAATGGAGAAGCAGACGCACCTTGAGTTTGCTCGTGACCTGACGGGTCATTTTGCGCGTTGGTGTACCGCGTTAAAAGTGGAGACGTTTGAGGATTTGTCCGAGTTAATTGTGTTGGAGCAGTTCAAAAATTCCATACCTGAAAACATTGCACAACACATTAACGATCTCAAGGTAAGACGTGTGTCTGAAGCTGCTTCTGTGGCGGATGACTATGTGTTGACGCATAAACGCTCTTTTGGTGAGTGGCGCGCGCATAGTGGCAGCCGTGGTGGACCGTTTGCAGAGCGTGCTGAGGCAGCTCTGGGGAGTTATGTTGGTCGTTCAGGTAAATCCGACGCCAGGGAACGTAACTCGAGGGGTTTTGAAAAAACCTGCAGTTATTGTCATAAAAGAGGTCATTTCAGAGCTGATTGTTACGCACTTAAACCCAGGGTTCCCCAGGGGGGTCCCATGGCGCAGCCAAAAGGTGCTTGCTGCGCTGTCTCGTTGCCTCGCGCACCAGCGGTGAGTGAGGTGGGTGTGCCAGCTCGGGTTGAGTCCGTGTCTGTGGGATTGGCGTCTTTTCTACCGTTCATTTCTGATGGCCATGTTTCTCTGGTGGGGGGCAGGTTGAAGGTGCCAGTTAAAATACTGCGCGACACAGCGGCCTTTGATTCCTTCATTCAGGCTTCTGTGCTGCCTTTTTCCGCCGAGACTCACACAGGTTGTTGGGTGCCTGTTGTAGGTATGGAAATGAATGTTTTACAAGTCCCTCTGCACCAAATCACATTACACTCTGATCTCTTTCAGGGCGAGATAGCTGTGGGTGTGAGGCCGGCGCTGCCTGTTGAGGGGGTCACTCTGATCCTAGGTAACGGTGCTGCAGGTGATCGTGTGTGGGGTGATGTGGCCCCGTCTCCAGTGGTTTCCTCTGTTCCCCTGGTGAGGAAGCAGCCTGATGAGGATGAAATAGGTTTCCCTGAAGTGTTCACAGCGTGTGCGGTGACGCGGTCTATGTCCCAACATTCTCCACCAGAGCCGCCTGAGTGTGGCGTGGGTGATGGTGAGGCAGTAGATGGGTTGTGTTCTCCCTGTCTGATGTTTCCCTTTCAGTTACGCAGGAAGAGTTGGAGAGTGAGCAGCGAGCCGACGCGTCCCTGAAGGGACTGTTTGACATGGTGTTGCCTGCGTCGGAGGTAAAGAACGACTCTCACTGTTACTTTCTGTTGAAGGGATTGCTCATGAGAAAATTGGTGCCTCACGGGGACGATTTTGTAGGGGATCCCGTCCTCCAGATTGTCCTGCCTTCTAAGCTCCGTGAGACGGTGCTTCGCCGGGCCCATGATGACTCGGGGACACTGGGGGGTGAGAAAAACATACAACCCGAGTGCTGAAACATTTTTTTTGGCCTAAACTAAAGAGGGATGTGTCTGAGTATGTGAAAACCTGTCATGCCTGTCAACTTGCGGGGAAGCCCAATCAGGTGATTAAACCAGCTCCTCTGTTTCCGATTCCGGCTGTGGGTCAGCCATTTGAACACCTTATTATAGACTGTGTGGGTCCGTTGCCACGTTCCAAGTCGGGTGCTGTTTATTTGCTTACTGTCATGTGCCAAACCACCCGTTATCCGGCAGCGTATCCTTTACGCACGATCACAGCGCGTTTCTGTGGTGCGCGCCCTGACACAGTTTCATTGCTATATTCGGTATCCCGAAGGTGATTCAAACTGACCGCGGATCAAACTTCACCTCTCACCTGTTTTTCACAAGTTTTGAAACAGTTGGGGGTTAAACACAATAAAGCATCGGCATATCACGCTCAGAGTCAGGGGGGCCCTGGAGCGTTTTCACCAGTCTCTGAAGTCGTTGTTACGTACATATTGTGTGAAACTGGACGGAGACTGGGAGGAGGGGTTGCCCTGGTTACTGTTAGCGGCGAGGGAGGTGTCCCAAGAGAGCACAGGGTTCAGTCCCAACGATTTGGTGTTTGGGCACACTGTGCGCGGCCCTCTGGATCTTTTGTGCGAGCAATGGAAGGATGCTGCTCCACCAGAAAATGTACTTGATTATGTAAATTGGGTTCCGTCATAGGTTGTATGCCTGCAGGGGTATTGGCAAAGAAAAACTTGGTTACTGCACAGAGTAAGATGAAGACACTGTATGACCGGAGGGCTGAGAAGCGTTGTGTTCAGTGAGGGGGACCGGGTCTTGGCGTTACTTCCCATCATTACTTCTCATTTCAGGCGAAGTATGCAGGTCCCTATGAAATAAAGAAAAAAAACGTCTGAACATAACTACATCATTGCTACGCCTGATCGTAGACGGAGTGTCCAGATGTGTCATGTCAACTTATTGAAACCTTACTATGAACGTGTCCCTTCCAGGTGAAGCTGTCTCCGCCTCCTCTGTGCCGGCGCGGCCTGTGTGTTCTGTGAGTTAGAGTGTCTGCTGTTTACCCTCTCACAGTCGGTGCCTGCCGGGGTGGAGGATGGTCTGCCCGACGCTGATGCTGGGGTGCAGCAAGGTCGGTTAAAAAACTCTGAGTCCTTGAACAATTTACATCTTCTGTTGGGCCATCTGTCTGATTCACAACAAGCAGACCTGGTTAAAGTGATAAATTCCTTCCCATCTCTGTTTGGTGACACTCCTTCTCAAACAAATGTAATTGAACATGATATAGATGTAGGTGATGCCACTCCCAATTCGACAACGGTTTTACCGCGTTAGCCCTGAAAAAACGTGTGTTCCTTGATGCTGAAGTGAAGTATATGTTGGATAACTGTATTGCTGTCCCCTCCTCTTCCAGTTGGGCCTCTCCCTGCATTTTAGTGCCGAAGCCAGACAAAACATTCAGGTTCTGCACTGATTTTCGCAAGCTAAATGCTGTAACGAAACCAGATTCTTTTCCGCTGCCTCGTATGGAGGATTGCGTTGACAAAGTGGGCCACGCCGCATTTGTAAGTAAATTTGACCTGTTGAAAGGATATTGGCAGGTTCCGCTGTCCGAGCGTGCACGTGAACTGTCTGCATTTATTACACCAAATGGTCTCTTCTCGTATAATGTTATGCCTTTTGGTTTAAGAAACGCTCCTGCCACGTTCCAGAGGCTCATGACCAGAGTCTTGGGGGACTTAGAGGGGTGCACTGTGTATTTGGACGACGTGGTGGTGGTTTTCAGACCTCGTGGCAGTCTCATGTGGAGCGTGTCCGTGCGTTGTTTCTTGCGCTTGGCTGAGGCGCGCTCTGACCATCAACCTCGCCAAGTGCGAATTTGCACAGGCCACGGTGACGTACCTGGGCCGGGTTGTGGGTCAGGGTAAAGTCCGTCCCCGTTGCAGAGAAAATAAGAGCTGTCCAGTCCTATCCTCCGCCCACTACTAAGAAGGAACTGATGAGGTTCCTGGGTTTGGTGGGGTATTACAGGGGGTTTTGCCGTAACTTCTCAGAAGTCGTTGCACCATTAACTGATCTACTTAAAATGCGTGTCCCATTTGTGTGGTCTCCTCTCTGTCAGCAGGCGTTCGAGAGGATAAAGTCTCTGCTGTGCGAAGCGCCGGTCCTGGCCGCTCCGAGGTTTGACCGACCTTTTGCGCTTCAAGTCGACGCTAGTCACATCGGAGTAGGTGGGGTTTTGTTGCAAGCCGATGAGTTGGGTTTGGAAAAACCAGTGTGTTTCTTTTCCAAGAAATTTAACTCATATCAATTGAACTATTCAACGATTGAAAAAGAGGCACTGGCGTTAGTTTGGGCTCTGAGAAACTTTGAAGTGTACTTGGGCTCTGGAGCGGTACCCGTAGTGGTGTACACTGACCACAACCCACTTTTGTTTTTGAACTCGCTGCAATGTCCTAACCAGCGTCTGATACGTTGGTCGTTATTTCTACAGTCACATTGGCTTGATATTAGACACATAAAGGGGGCGGAAAACGTCGTAGCCGACGCACTGTCTCGCGTTCCTCAGGATTGAGGTTTGAGCTAAGACTTTATTGCTGTTATGATGTTCTCTTGCTCTCCTGTTCACTCTTCTGTCGTCCTTCCCTCTTAAATTGCTTCCCACTGGTACCAGGTTGCTGAGGTGGGGGTGTGGAAGATGCGCGTGGTGAGCTGTGTGGTTCTCAACAGCAGCTGGTGTTCCTGTCCTCGGATGTGTGTGCCCTTGGGTGTGTGCCTTAAACATGGTAAACTCTATACGTGTAAAAAAAAAAAAAAAAAAAGTAAAACTTCAAAGTAAGTAAAATGTATATATTTGTGAAAAAAAAAAAAAAAGTAAATCTTTAAAGTAAGTAGAATGTATATATTTGTGAAGAAAACAAACTTTACAGTAAGTAGTCTGTGTATATAGGCTATTTGCGAAATTTGAAAAAAAAAAAAATTTTTTTGGGTTTTGGTTTAATGATGAGGGAGCTATTGTCGGCTTCGGGGTTGGGCCCCGTTTTTCAGGGAGGGGGGTGTGACGGCCTCCTGCCTGTGTATGCCTGTGTGTGCGTGTATGGTTGTCTCTGCCTTGTCAAGCTGCAGGTGATGAGCTGGTGGGCGTGGCCGATTCCCAACCTGTGATAAGCTGGTCCTTCTTCCTGCCTCAGTCTCTGCCTGACATCGCCTGGCTCCGGAGGGAGAGCTGTGTGCCGCAGCCCCTCGTTTTCTTTTGTGTTCCCGTTGTTTGCTTTGCCATCATTTTGGTCCCTTTTGTTGGGAAATAAATTATCATTTTGTTACTTTTACCCGCGTAGTTCCTTTTATTTGTCCGACCATGAGCCAGGTCGTGACACTATGCAGTGTATCTTTCCATAATTAAGCACAGAGTTTTTTAATTGTTGACTACAGACTGTAGTCACATATCAGCATATCTGTCCATTACATATCGGTTACCACGTGAGAAACTCATGCTCACATACTTACATACAATCCCCTTCAGCCATACATGTTCTCAAGCGCATTGAACACAAACAATTAGCTGGGGCAATTATTTATGGTCCTGTGGGCATTCATACTATGATCTAGGAGTGAATCTTTAAAGTGTCTTTTTGTGTAATGCAATTTGGCTCAAGCACCAACACAAACTAGAAAACAGCCCCAGTTTTAGATGCAACTACTGCTCATCATTGCATTTTTAGCCTTAACTATTGCACTACTGCTTCCTCTGTTAAAACAAAATGCTACATCTGAGGTGATGCAAAAACAAGAAAATTAGAATAAAGCTGGCAACTTGAAGTTTTTACTTTTTGGTTTGTTTCTGCCCAGGCGGTGGAACAAGATGCTGTGAGCTGCTTCACTCTGTTGGCTATTGTGGAGCAGAGGAAGATTTCACAGTGGCACCAGATATCTGTTGTGGCAACTGTGGTTTTGGCACTGACTGTCTCTTGCCCAGCTTTAGCTCTACCTCTCTGAGCGTGTGCTTCATCCACTGCATAAGCTGCAGATGACAATTTGGCTTTTTTCTAATTAAGAGACTGTATCATTAAATGGTAGCCCCTTTGGCGGTAACCCCCATGATTTATAAGATGAACAGAGGCTTATGCCAAGGACATCAAACTGTAACAAAGCAGCCACAAAGCAAGATGATACAAGACGAAGCAAATGTTGTAAATATGAACAGTTAATTATGAATGTGAATGTGTCAGCTGTTTTTAGCTGCACTGGTGGCGTGGCTGCAGGGTTGGCAATGTCAGTCAGTCAATCAGTCAGTCACTCACCTGGGTACGACTGTCATGGCATTCATGGCCCCTAGCCCTATAGGTGAAATATACAAATATAGGCTATGTTTAATTTGCACATGTATGCGTATATGACATAACATGTAAAATTATTTATGAAACATGTTTGAAACATACTGACACAGGTCCTAGCCCCATACAAAAATATGTTTTACACAATAGTTAATCCACCACTTTCCAAAATGTGTTTTAAAAAATATGTTTTACACATGTATTTTCATTTATTCAATCAATCAATCAATCAATCATCATTTATTTGTCATTGCCATAAATAACAATGAAATTACGTTGGAGCATACAACCTTACATAGTGAAAAGTGCATAGTGCAAAATGTGCCATGGTGCAGAATCCCACGGGCATGTCATGTACACGAAAGAAAGGACAAAAACACATCGGAGGATGTGTAGTGATAATAATGCTTCCAACAATATTTGTAATAAATGGCATGTAAAGGTAAACTTGAAAGTTGAAACTAAAAACTATGATGCTGAATGTGATAAACTAAACATCAGCATCATGTCATTGTCACTGTAAGCATTTTGTTAACATTTTGCTACAAGCAGTGCAGATAGTGATATTAATACAGTGTCTATTTTAAATCGCAACGAACAGGCCAGTAACATCTATTACTGCCCTTCCTGCACCAGGCTGTTTATAGACCTGGAATGATGAGAACCACCACTGAACAATGCCATCCACTTAATATAAAATACCCCTTAGAATAAAAATATTTCAATTCCACTTCTCATATCTTATATTTTCTCCTTGACAAATATGGTAAATGTGAGCAGGAATGCAAGGGTTCTCTGTGGCTCATTATATTTAAAGTGGAGGGAAAAATCACGTTTGCAAGAAGATATGTTCATGCTTGTTATCATCTCTTGTAGCAGCCTCTTCTAGAGAACGTATATGCATGCATATATTGAGCTTTTTTCTCTTCTAGCTAAATGAGTACTAACATAGTAAAGCACTGCAGTCCTGTCAATGATCTATCTTTATGAATCAGAAGAAATGAACAAACAAAACCAATTGAAAACATCAGCTCTTTTAAAACACATCTCTGATGAGAGGTTTATGTGTGCTCTGAGATGTTTCCTTTCATGTTATATTTCACCACAGGCTGTCATTAATGCCAGTTTGTCCACTATTAATGAGCTCAGCCCAGGACTACCTAAGGAGCAGGCAGGAGACAACCTATGTCAAAAATATGGAGTTTGAATATAAAAGTTTACATTTTCAACTGGCAAGTGCCTCAGGCGCCTCTGACAAACCTCAGACACAATGGGTGATGCAGGCAGCTCAGAGGGATTCACTCTTCTTATCTCTGCTTAGGGGAAAATGATGCAGGGTGGGTGATGTATCTCAGGCTGTCTTGGCTGGAAGAAGTCATAGACTTATTCAGTAGGCTCTCATTCACATCATCTAATGCAATTTAAGTCTGTCCCATTAAAGCATGATGTTTAAAACAACTCCCTGACTCTGCTCCATGGAAACAGCACCACTGTTTACTTTAACATAATCAGCACAAACTTAAAACCATGTCTGAGCAAGCATTTGTCCTCTTCCACTCCTTTCTCAGGAACTTGGGCCCTGAGAGAGCTCACATGGGGAGTTGCAGCATGGACGGTCTCTTGGGAGCCAGAGCTCGGAGGTTTGAGATGAAAGGTCAGCAGATTGCAGGATGGTTGCAGCATGAGAGGAAGAGCTACCCCCATTATAACATCCACAATAAACTCCCACCACAGCACTGCTGCACTGGGACAGGCTACCCAGGCAGTGCTATGAACCCCTACCTGATGATGCTATCAAATTCAATTTCTAAATCCACTTATTTTTAGTGTCAACAGAATCATGTCCACAGTGAGCCACTCTTCTTCTTCCTCATATTCTTAATCTTTTTGAACAGCCTCGTGGCCATGGATCAATACCAGCAGTTTGTTGTCCTGTGTGTGCGTTGCGTGTCTGTTCATCCATAAATATCAAGTGATGCAGAAAAAAAAACATGCACACACATTCTTAAATATCTTATCTGAGTTGAGTTTAAATAAACATAAACTCTGCTTTTGCCTTTTCCCAGGAACTCAAGCCTTTGCCCCCAGGCTTCTCTTACATAATCAGCAGAAACCGAGATAATATAACACTTCACACATGCTGATGATAGCTGGTGGGCTCCGGTCTGAGGGATGAAAGCAGCGGTAAATGTACAAATAATGGATTTGTGAAACCTGTTATATAAATGGAATAATATTATAACTTGATCTAATGACGGAATTAATTATTTGAGTGATTTCTAAATCATTGATAATTAGAAAAATATTTGATCAGCTCTCCATGTGTTTCCTCTTGAAGCTTAATGTATGTTCTTTAGTATTATTATATTAGTATTAAGTTTAAAAATAGGTCTTAATTAAAGACTTTTGATTCATAGTAGCTAAACTGGAAAAATCTTTCTGTGAACTTCTTGACAATAGCATTTTACATTTTATGAAGACACAGCACATAGACAACTTTATGCTCTCTGTGCCTGATTTGACCTCTCCTCTGAGCCGGTGGGTAATTACAGACTTTGCTTCGTAGGCCTTTTTCACAGCAGACATTTTGACACGATACAGCAGGAAAAGCACGGGTCTAAAAAAAATATGGCTGAATTCCTTTCACCTGCCTTATAGTTTCAGGCTCATGGTATTGTGACTGTTGGCTCCCTGTCACAATGACATGACTTACTGGGCCACTTGACTTGAACAGCTCCATTGTTAATGTTATTAGTTAAAGCGGAAATTCCCGTACTGTGAAAAGTCAAAATGTCTGCTGTGAAAAATATCTGTGACTCCTGTCTGCTCTAAAGCCATTACAGCAGTAGCTGCAGCTCCATCACTGAGTCTGTTGAGTTTTCACTTGCAGTATTTGGCCTGATTGGACCTCTTCTCAGGGCTGTGTAGGTGTATTTCCTTAGTTATGCTGTACTTGTTCTGCTACAGGTCATTGCTGTACGTGTTCTGCTACAGGTCAAACGCAATTATATCTCAATGATTACGTGGAGTGTAGGTGATATTCAGCAGCAATGTTATAGTTAGTACAGTACAGCACAGGCACATTTTTCCGAGCCCCTACTCAGAAACTCTACACATGCACTGATAATATAGTAGTAGAAAAGCATATGAGGCTTGTCTGAAAGGTCATGTGTGCTACTGACATTTTTGTTTTTGGTTGCATGGTTTCTTGCTTGGTTATTTGACAAGAGCTTCAGCAGTCACTATCTTTATGATAAAAGAGGTTATAATTCACCGTCTGAGCAGCAGAGTCTTCAGGACAGATGGAGGCTGCAGTGAGTCTCTATCAGAGAGTCGTGATGGAGACAAGAGTCAGTGGTGACGTTGCTTTCCACGAGCCTACTGGAGACAGATGTTGGTGAGTGAAGAGATTTTTAATGCAACATTTCTTCTAGACTCAATTCAATTCAAATCAGTTCAAAAAACTTTATTGTCTGTCACAGGGACAGAAAATTGTCATCAGTTTGGGCTCAGTTAAACATAAACATACAGACACCGACCTAAAAACTCACATTAAAAGATCTCACATAAAAACCATAAAAATTCTAAAATTCCTGTGGCGCTCACATAAAAGCTGCAACAGCAGATAGATCTTGCCCTAAAAACAGGTACCTATTATTATACTTAAACAGCTGTTGATATTACTATTGACTATGTAACACACATAAAACTAGCTCCTGTAAGCAACACTACCACTTGATGTTGGATGTTTCAACTGTTTAGTTTGAGCTAAATATTGTACAAGAACCAATAAAAGCTTATGTAGAAGGTTTTTCACTTAGCTGCTTATTTAAACCTCAGTGAAGAGACTGTGGTCTTGGCCTGGTGATGACCTCTGTTCTCTGCTGCCAGTGCTCCTGGTTTTCCTCTTCCTCTGATAAAAACCTGTGTCCTTCCTCTATGCAGAAGGAGAAAATGATTTTCCATCATTGACACTGTTTTGATCTCGGACAGTGGAGGAAGTGATCATGACTGAGCACATGTGCTGGTTATTACCGGCATGCAGCCCTGCTGCTACATTCAGCGCTGCTGTGTGCTGAGCATGTTGACCTCACATCTCATCAGCCACTCATGTGTCTGGTTCACTGTTGCAGAGATGATGATGACCAGTAAACACGTGGGGACCATTTTGTGTCTCTGGTTAGGATTTGTGTGGCTTTATTGTGCGTCTTAAGTCTAGCAAGGCGTTGTGCTGACTCTCTGAGTTGTATCTGTTTTTATTTGTAATGTAAAGTTTTGCCTATGAAGAGAAGTGACACTCTACGCAACAGTCCACTTTTTTTGTTTTGAATGTTACCATTTTTTATCTTTTCTCCAGTAAGCTGTGTTTGGGTTGTAGCGATGTCTTTTGTCTGAGGTTGGAAAAACAGATTCATACAAGTCACTATACATACAGTATATTCACTGCTGTGCGTCTCCCTTCAGTGTCGTCTCTGTGCCGAATCACAGGCCCTCAGAGAGTTCAGCTGCTTTCAATTCCTACAAAGCCTCCAGTCAGACTTTTGCTTTCCATTTTCTGTCAGTTCTCCCCCACGCTCTCAGTTCGTCTTTCTGTGTGAGTAAATGAATTCCCCCCCTGATGGTAAGGGATGTGATGTGAGAGCAGTGATCGGGGCACTTTAATCTCAGAGATCCATCCTGGAGGTTTGTGCCCTGCCTCGGCGCTCTCTGTTCAAACACTGAACTTCCCCACCAAGACGACGAGGATTACAGCACAACCATTCACCCTCTTCTTCTCGTCTCACTCCATCTCCCACCCTTTCATGTTCTCGCTATATCTCTCTCTCCATCACTTTCATATATTTTAAAAACACAAGCAAAAGCATGAAATTTCATGTGAATGTCTCACTCAGACACAAAGACTAATAATATTACAAATCTTCACACTGAAGAGCCTCTTTCCTGATCTGATGATGATGAACAATGCACTGCGCTCTCTCTCTCACTCACACACACACAAACAAACACACACACAATCACACACAGAGAGACTCATCACAAACAATCATGATGTGCACATTTCCTCTGCTGAAAAGAAAACACAATACAAACAACTTCAGATCTGATTATTAGTAAGGAGCACAAAACGCTGTTTTGATGTCATTTTGAAAAATGAAATCAGTGAGAACCATGACAAACGAGGTAACACAAGAGCAGCACTCAAATAAAACCCCATGAACTGTGAAATTATGTTTTCAGACATCTGCACCATCTAAATGAGACAGATAGAGAAAACAGTTTATGAATAAGTTCCCACACTTGATGTAAAAACTCCTGTGCGCCCATGAATGTGTGTGTTTAACTAATGGTATGTTCAGTCTGAATGAATATTCACAGATGGTTTGAGATGTGTACACTGAGATATACAGATTTTAAAAAATCCAATTCTAACCAGTGAAACCATGTATGAACATCGTATAAACAAACCCTTTCTTATGAACGTGAGCTGGGAAGTTTGTTATATCTGCTCCTTTACACACACAAACAAGCTCAGAGAGGAATATGAATAATGTGTAATGTAGCATCAACCTAAATAACCTCACTGCACTCAGATCTGACATTTTATGGCATTTTAGGATAATGACTAATGGGATTTTAGAGTCATTATCTGTAGGTTTTATCATATTTTAGGCCAAACATGAAGCAGGTTAATTTTGCTCTGCCAGGATTAAATTCCTGGAGGGATTTAAGATGGCAATTTAATTAGAAATTCAGGTAGGAAAACATATTGCTACATTACACTCACATTTATGAGCAACTTGAAAATATATGCAAATGAACCATTAACAAAAAACAAAACGCTCTCTTAGTAACACAGCTAATAACATAAATAACACACCTTCATGTGGAGTTATCATATTTTTTGCTTGAGGGCCTCTATGTTATTAATGCAGAACCCATCACCCATATCTAAGCACATGTAATTGTGTATTCCATCCCTTATTGTGCCACGTATTTACATAATCTCAAAATTTACATAAAGTCAGATTAGCCAACCATTGTGAAAGCAAGTGAACAACATTTTAGCACCTTTCAGAGAGGGAGAGAGAGGAGCATTAATTAAAAGACACTCAATTATGTCGGCCATATCTGCGCTTTAACTGTTGCTATGAGCAAGGCGGACGGACAATGAATAAACTCCTGAAAGCATTTTGCCTCTCAGAGCGGCTGTTATCACCAACTGAGGCCCCGATCTGTATGTGCAACACGTTCTCACTCCCAGTGCGTCAACCCCCTGACGAACGGTCACTGTCCCTCCTCGTCACATGCCTGACTCATTAGGTACCCGTTTTTCGTCATGAGGTGACGAGCGGGGATTTCAATTCATTCCAATGCAACCCCCTTCGCGGCGATATGTGACGCTCAGAGTAAAGTGATCCAGCCGACCGGACGCGGCGCTGAACGACGCACTGAGCTGGAAAACTTTTTTTCCCCTTTGAAGCTTTATTGAACCTGGTGTGTCTGACATAGCTTTCATCCAAGCCGTCATTTTGGTTATTATTTATTTACTGATCTTGGCGTTGGTGCAGAATAATAAACAAACAAACAAACAAACAAACAAATAAATAAATTACATCCTTGTCGGAAGACCAGACGGGGTGGGGGTGTGTAATAAATAAATAAATAAATAAATATTTTTGTCCCGTGCGTAATTGTCAAGATCCGCATTTCGATTAAACTCGCCTTTCTTCTTTTGTACGAGTTGTTGGACGACTGCATTTTCATTTTATTTACTTATTTCCCTGTCCTAAGTCATGTTTATGGAGACACAGTTGAACATATTGTCATTTTACCCTCGGCATTTTCCCCTCACTTTGCTGAATATTCTGTTGATTCATGTCATAAACACGTTTTGTTCATTAAAAATATGTGGTGTTTATTAAAAATATGTTGTTCATTCAAATCGGTTGTTGTTCATTGCAGAACAATAGAATATTAATACGGTGATTTATATACAGATATTGATCGCGCAGTGTGACCACAATCACTACGCACGGAGGCGTGAGGGACATTTGAAACAGCTGTATCAATCGTCCCTGCAGCGACTACTGACACTTCAACCTGTTTTGGCTCTAAACTTCAAAACTATGACATTGCATAGTTTAGGACCTGTTTATGTACGAATTCATCTGTTGTTAGGTCATATTAATTAGTGCATGAAACACACAATACAACTTTTGATCACAAAAAAACTACCGCACGTAACATTTTACTTTCCGTAGTAAAAAAAACAGGTTCGCGCTAATAACTTTTGAATGGCGTGACGTAATTTCACAAGCTTTCCCAGGATTGGTCGGTGTTGAGTGCTGAACTAGAGGATGTGACGTCATTGCAAACGGCGCCACCATAGACTGCGACACTGCCATCTACGGCGTCTGGACGGAACTACAACACCTTAACAGTGTGTTTGTGATCATGAGGAGTGGAAATTAAGCCATGTTGATTTAATTCAACAGCATGTGAATAAACAGTGAGGAATCAGAAACAGTTAGACAGCTCTTTTTCAACAAAGTCCAAATAATTCAAGTAAACTCAAGTCATATAGGCCTTTTTTTTTTTTAATTGCAGAAAACAACATTTCTCCCCCTTCTCCCTCCTCCCGCCCAGGAACCTTAGTTTATAATATAGTGGAATGAACCCGTCCACTGTAGTAATGTTTATGCACAACTGCACCACTTTAGCCAGCTCCTTTATTTCTGGTTTTACATTGGACAAACTGATTAAGGCTCCATTTTCAGGAGACACAGCTATTCTTTAATAACTTCCACATTCGTTGGGTTACGTTCAGAGGTTTATCAGGGCAGGGCCTAGGGTCATCCAGTGTTAGCAATTACAGACCCATCTGACCTTCACAGGGGTCACAGGTCAACTTTTCATGTGAAATTTGACGATTTTTGCTATCAATTCAGGCATAAAACACCAATACTTGGAGCTGGGAAGCTGAAATCTTTAGATTCTAGTCCAGACCTTGGAGCAGATTGAAGATCAGAGCTGTGCTCCACTCAGAAGTGTCCAAAATGGCCATGGTAAGTGTCAAAGGTCACAGGGGTCAAACATCAAAGTTAATCCTAACAAAACACACACGCTTTTAAGTAATCATCATGAAATTTAGATGAGTTGTATATCAGAGAGTCCTCTATCATTATATTGTATTCCCATTGCTCTGGGGGCCACGGGGGGCCCCTGGGGGCCACTTCGCTTTCCCATGCTCTCACAGATTTGGGTGTCGGGTCAGTGGATAAGGGCCTCACAATGAGTCCACAGGCCAAGTTTCAAGTGATTTGGTTGGTTTCTATGGAAAACAGCGGCATCCTGGAGACAGAGGAATGCGGCTGTTTGAAGCCCCGCCTCTCGAAAAGTAATGGCTCAATCAGGACCGAACGCACATCAACGCGTTCGTCTTGGGCCCCCGGAACCACTGATATCAAATTCAGAACTGTACGACTTTTAGAAATATATTTCATCCATTTCAGCTTTTCTGACTCTCAGGTCTCTCAGGCATTAAGTCTGAGAGGCTCTCAATCTGAAAAGCTGAAATGGATGAAATATATTTCTAAAAGTCGTACAGTTCTGAATTTGATATCAGTGGTTCCGGGGGCCCAAGACGAACGCGTTGATTTGTGCGTTCGGTCCTGATTGAGCCATTACTTTTCGAGAGGCGGGGCTTCAAACAGCCGCATTCCTCTGTCTCCAGGAGGCCGCTGTTTCCATAGAAACCAACCAAATCACTTGAAACTTGGCCTGTGGACTCATTGTGAGGCCCTTATCCACTGACCCGACACCCAAATCTGTGAGAGCATGGGAAAGCGAAGTGGCCCCCCAGGGGCCCCCCGTGGCCCCCAGAGCAATGGGAATACAATATAATGATAGAGGACTCTCTGATATACAACTCATCTAAATTTCATGATGATTACTTAAAGCGTGTGTGTTTTGTTAGGATTAACTTTGATGTTTGACCCCTGTGACCTTTGACACTTACCATGGCCATTTTGGACACTTCTGAGTGGAGCACAGCTCTGATCTTCAATCTGCTCCAAGGTCTGGACTAGAATCTAAAGATTTCAGCTTCCCAGCTCAAAGTATTGGTGTTTTATGCCTGAATTGATAGCAAAAATCGTCAAATTTCACACTAAACCTTGACCTTTGACCCCTTCTGAATGTGGGATTGGTCTGAAATTGCAGATAATGGGTGGCCCTAGGCCCCTGACAAAACCCTGAAACTTTCAGACTTCCAGCTCAAAGCATGTGGAAGTTATTAAAGACTATCTGTTGAATTTAGTCTTGTACACAATGGGGGATTAGAAATGAACACTGCTTTTTGGCCATTTTGGACACTTCCGAGTGGAGCAGAGCTCTGATATTTGGCACCGTCAATCTGCTCCAAGGTCTGGACTAGAATCTAAAGATTTCAGCTTCCCAGCTCCAAGTATTGGTGTTTTATGCCTGAATTGATAGCAAAAATCGTCAAATTTCACATGAAAAGTTGACCTGTGGACCCCTCTGAAGGTCCAGATGGGTCTGTAATTGCTAACACTGGATGACCCTAGGCCCTGCCCTGATAAACCTCTGAACGTAACCCAACGAATGTGGAAGTTATTAAAGAATAGCTGTGTCTCCTGAAAATGGAGCCTTAATCAGTTTGTCCAATGTAAAACCAGAAATAAAGGAGCTGGCTAAAATGGTGCAGTTGTGCATAAACATTACTACAGTGGACGGGTTCATTCCACTATATTATAAACTAAGGTTCCTGGGCGGGAGGAGGGAGAAGGGGGGAGAAATGTTGTTTTCTTGCAATTAAAAAAAAAAAGGCCTATATGACTTGAGTTACTTGAATTATTTGGACTTTGTTGAAAAGGAGCTGTCTAACTGTTTCTGATTCCTCACTGTTTTATTCACATGCTGTTGAATTAAATCAACATGGCTTAATTTCCACGCCTCATGATCACAAACACACTGTTAAGGTGTTGTAGTTCCGTCCAGACGCCGTAGATGGCAGTGTCGCAGTCTATGGTGGCGCCGTTGCAATGACGTCACATCCTCTAGTTCAGCACTCAACACCGACCAATCCTGGGAAAGCTTGTGAAATTACGTCACGCCATTCAAAAGTTATTAGCGCGAACCTGTTTTTTTTTACTACGGAAAGTAAAATGTTACGTGCGGTAGTTTTTTTTTGTGATCAAAAGTTGTATTGTGTGTTTCATGCAATAATAATATGACCTAACAACAGATGAATTCGTACATAAACAGGTCCTAAACTATGCAATGTCATAGTTTTGAAGTTTAGAGCCAAAACAGGTTGAAGTGTCAGTAGTCGCTGCAGGGACGATTGATACAGCTGTTTCAAATGTCCCTCACGCCTCCGTGCGTAGTGATTGTGGTCACACTGCGCGATCAATATCTGTATATAAATCACCGTATTAATATTCTATTGTTCTGCAATGAACAACAACCGATTTGAATGAACAACATATTTTTAATAAACACCACATATTTTTAATGAACAAAACGTGTTTATGACATGAATCAACAGATATTCAGCAAAGTGAGGGGAAAATGCCGAGGGTAAAATGACAATATGTTCAACTGTGTATCCATAAACATGACTTTAGGACAGGGAAATAAGTAAATAAAATGAAAATGCAGTCGTCCAACAACTCGTACAAAAGAAGAAAGGCGAGTTTAATCGAAATGCGGATCTTGACAATTACGCACGGGACAAAAATATTTATTTATTTATTTTATTTATTACACACCCCCACCCCGTCTGGTCTTCCGACAAGGATGTAATTTATTTATTTGTTTGTTTGTTTGTTTATTTATTATTCTGCACCAACGCCAAGATCAGTAAATAAATAATAACCAAAATGACGGCTTGGATGAAAGCTATGTCAGACACACCAGGTTCAATAAAGC
Organism: Trachurus japonicus; assembly: GCF_045865225.1. Taxonomy (NCBI): domain Eukaryota; kingdom Metazoa; phylum Chordata; class Actinopteri; order Carangiformes; family Carangidae; genus Trachurus; species Trachurus japonicus. The sequence goes on along the minus strand of NW_028220587.1, from coordinate 3,244 downwards.
TTCAAAGGGGAAAAAAAGTTTTTCAGCTCAGTGCGTCGTTCAGCGCCGCGTCCGGTCGGCTGGATCACTTTACTCTGAGCGTCACATATCGCCGCGAAGGGGGTTGCATTGGAATGAATTGAAATCCCCGCTCGTCACCTCATGACGAAAAACGGGTACCTAATGAGTCAGGCATGTGACGAGGAGGGACAGTGACCGTTCGTCAGGGGGTTGACGCACTGGGAGTGAGAACGTGTTGGTATGTGGCAACCTGTTGACATGGTCTTGTCTTAGCAGGAGATGGAGCCATTTGGTTTCACCTTGTATGCACCATTAGAGGGTGAAACCAGTGTGAAATCTCGCTGCGTGAAATACAAGAAATAGCGGGAGTCAGACCTCCTTCCCTTCAAAAGGGGCCAGAGTTAAACTGCACCCAGCAAATTTCACTCAGGTGCAAAACACAAATCTGAGGATTTAGGCCAGAACTGTGGAAAGAAATGAACAATGTCAGAACATGTTACATATTACCATTTAGTTGTAGAAACATCTGCTGTTTAAGGATAAATGAGAAGGGGCCAGTAGCTCTAATGGGTCCAGATGGGCCCCTCTTTTATGCAGAAAAAGCAGATGTTTGTGGTTCCTTTTTTTCATTAAACAGAATTCATCTCATCTTCTCTTTCATTTGAATCTCCCTCTTCGATGTCCACAATTATCTGCCCTGTAATGAATTTCACAAATCATGCCAACGTCACAACAACCAACTCTACAGCCTTTATCATAAAATCGCTCAAGGCCACCATTTTGTTTCACTGTTTACAGATGGGAGCTAGTAGGGTTTCAAGTTTCTAATCTGATCAAACATGCATTTACCTGCAACATACCCCATCAAAACAACATCAGAAAGGTCCTTAGAAATAATGTGTGATGATCTAATACACACTGATAACTTGTTTTATTAAAAAAAAAACACAGGGATGGGAGAGTAGTTGGGTTCATACAGCACAGATGCACCACCACACTTGCTACCTCTTTCTTCTAAAACAAAAAAAAAAATACATTTAGAATACAGGAATATATCTAATACTTTAAAGTTACCTGTGATCCTACATGCTGCACATTTTAAACCTTCCTCGAAATGAGTGGTGAAAGGATCCACTGTGTTACTTCCGGCTCCTATTGTTCTTTGGAGCAAAGCTGTTCCTCTCATACAGATGACATGATCAAAGAGCTCATGGTCAGTGCTTTTTATTATTATTATACACAGGACAGGCGCCCTTGAAAGAGACATAGATGACTATTGTCCTGCCTGAAGGACCAGAGGGACTTTCCACCCACGTCTCTTCTTTTCTTCACTATCAGAGCAGCAGATATCCCCTAGTTGTCCATCACACTGTGATTAATGAAGAAAAGTGCATAGAGAACTTAGTCCTGATATAGAGCAGGGCTCAAGCTGATTAAACTAAGCATATAGATGCAAATTACAGCAGAGATGTGATAAGTGAAGTCTAAAGAGCCCTATTACAGGAAGCTCAGTGTGAAATAGAACAGCAAAGTGTCATATTATTCCAATGCATATGAAATATTGAACATCTTTATCATATACACATTAATTCCAAGCTAATTCCCCATTGCATACAGTGTGGCTGAGTGACACCGTAGCAGTCGTGACAGCTATGTACAATGACCACTAGATTCATGACTTAAATCTAAGAGTGAGTCTGTGTGAGAATAAAAATAGCATTACATCATCTGCATGGTGGAGTTTTCCTACATGTTAAAAGAAAAGTTAAACTCCTCTTTTCAACATCTATGCAAATGAGGCTCACTAATTAACATGGATGTGTTTAATCCATGCAAAAAGGTGTAAAAGTAACAAGGTTTTTTTTTTGTTTTTTTTTTTACGGGTTTTACAGACACAACGGTGCTGCAGATAGTAGCCTTGTTTTTCATCTTCATCAATTCAAATACATGGCGGGCTGTAAAACGATTCATCTGTAGCACACATGAAAAAGAGGCCTTCATCTGAGGCATCATAGAAACACAAATCCCTCAAAGAGTGGAAACAAGCAACAACACAAATCAGCAAATATAACAAAGTAGCTACCAGCAATAATATAATCTGCTGATTGATGTTCAGATAAATTACATTTTTAAACATCTGTATTAAGTTTCCTCTCCTACTACAGATCATCCTTAGTTGGCAGACAGGTAGGAAATAGGCCAACTATTGTTTTGAGTTTATATAAAAATGAATTTCAAATATTATTGTTGATCGCAAAATTTAAATAATATGACTTGATGATTTGTTTGATGACTGTCAAGATGATGAATAGTGAGGTCAGAGGTCAGTGGGTGGTGACGGCAGTGACTTAGGCTGAGCAGAGAGGAGAAGTCATGGAGCTAAATGATTATTCTTATCATAGATCCGTGGGAGAGGTGTGTACAACAACACCACATCGACTTCTGTTGGTTTCTATGTTTTGTTGGCATTTGCAACGTGACGGTAACACTAACAGTGACACATCGGCAGCTACAGCTAATGTTAGCTCATAGCATTAGCTGTCACCATTTTACCAGCCGCATAATTCATGACATTTCTGTGTTTCTCCTACATAGTGAGAAATAAAAATGAGCAGAGAACAAGGATGAGACAACAACCTTTGAACACCTGAGCTCGACAAAGACTGATGTGATGATGTAGAAGACCAGAGACAAGCTCATCACATTAGGTGGGCTTTAATACATGTTTTTATTATTCATGCATTAAAGCAGAAGTAAGTGGTCCGGTCGTTTTGGCTAATGCTGCGTTCCAGGCAGGCTTTTGAAATCGTAAATTACAACTTCAAGTCACAACTTAGGACTTTGTAGCGTTCCAGGCAACCCACTCGTGTTTTTCCGACCTGTTTTACCGGTGAAAGTCACTATAACGGCCACTCGTAACTTCCGACCCGTGAACTCGTACCAGATCGAACTGGTACCACTTCACGGTCGGAAAAATACGAGTTTCCTTGAACGCACCATAACAGTCCTCGTCCCTACGTCGCCACATTCACGGCGTTCCTTGGCTGCACACACAGCCCTGCATGCCGTTCTCTCTCCTCATTGGATAAAAACTGTAGGATACGATAAATGTTTTCTCTTCGGCTCAGAGCAGAGCAGAGGGACTGACAGACCCGTGTTTCAGACCAAACACTCTACGTAAGTGATTGCTGTCGGAAGATATAACTATTTAAGACTTATATTAACACAAATATATCACTTACTT
>NW_028220586.1:0-14522 GCF_045865225.1 Trachurus japonicus | reverse complement strand
ACTGCCCCAGACAGACAAATGTGATACTACCGGGCTAATGCTTGATTTTGATTTCTTAAGAATGGGAGATAAAAAAACACTATGACAGCACTAATAATCAACAATGCTCTAACGCCAAAATTTAACTCAAAGAAGACAAAAGGGTTTGAGAAAAAAATGTGTTGCCCCACCCTCCATACTGTTGAATGCAAATGTATTCTGCCAACGGACACATGTTTATGTGTTTTCCAAACCTCCATTTTTGATGCTTTGAGCAGCATAAACAAAATTCCATTCACCTCAATGGAAGAGGGGTGGAGGCGTCGGACGTCAAGATGAATGTCTCTGCACAGAAAACTAGAACTACATCCAGAGTTAGATATCAATTACATGTGAGTAAGGAAATATGTCCACCTCAGGGAGTTGGGTGAATTGATGCCTTAACAGCTTTAAATAAAAACAGCACAGAAACAACTGTGTGGTTTGGTTGAGGCAAAGAAAAAAATGTGCAATACAATGTTAATAAATACCTACATGTTTTATTAAACTTTGCATAAAAGCTGTTTTTAGGCTTTATGAAATTTAAAACACGTATTAAGTCACCTTTTTTTCTGAATGTTCATGTGCCTTTTGGGATTTAATAATTAGTGTAGAGACTGGAAAGAGGACAGGCCACAATTTACAGTCCTACATGTGTGCAGAAGAGGAGGTAACCCAAGAGGTTTGCTTTTCTATCCCACCATCAACATAAACAATGTCATGGAGATGGATAGACTTTAATTACTGCTTTCATTTATTTAAGTTCATCTAATTATACACATACAATGGTATCATAAGTATTATCATACCATCTACGTTAGCCATTGTGCGGTTTCCTTAAATTTACTCGACTCATTTCATCTATGCATTAAGTTAATGTGGACATTGTGTGAACAGGACTGTATGGTAGATGCATTCAGCATGCGAGTTGAGCCAAATCATGATTTAAATAAATCATCATGGTAACTATCAAATGAGTTTAGCTGCTAAATGGAGGGAGCTTTTTAAGCTGTGGTCCATGTGACGTGGATTATGGTTGTCACCTGCACTTTGGCAACGTGTTTTGGAATTGTTTCAGCCACCATTCAACACCACAAAGGCTAAACTACACTACGCAGAGTCTCCATTTGTTATCCTGACAAATGACTTTTCCCTTAAGTATTCAACAAACCAAACTGCCACAGCTCCCCCCTCCTCCTCCCAAATCAGGCATATAAATAGCCTTATGATGTGGCCAACAATCCACTGAGGGCAAGAGAAAATGCTGCTCTCCACCTCTGCAGGGCTGGTTGGCATTGTCCAGAGAAATTCCAGCCCAATCAAAATAAACAGCACACTTGCAGAGAGGAAAACCTTAAACAAACATTTGGTTCTCATTTAGACATGGGATCGTATGCAGGGAACTCTGCCCTCAAATTCAGGATCTTGGATCATGTGAGGAAAAAGCACACTTGCTTCCAAGATTTGACTTTTCTTTTTCCTCACAAGGAAGATTCATGAGTTGTTTGCAGAAAACCAGAGGAAAGGTTGCTCTCGACACCAGTCCACCTTTTGTGATTCTTGGTGAGATGCCCATATCAAGTGAGAAAGTTATGTTAATGGCTGAGGGAAAAACGTGCCCACGGCTGCTGAAAAATCAGGCCTGCATAGATGCAGCAGTGGGAGTGAGGACGACCAAAAACAAAGGCTGCTGTTTCCCCTGGACAGAATTGCTGCAATGCCAAAAATGCAGAGGCAGAGAGTTGGAAATGACAGCTCTGAGCTCTGTGGTTTAAGAATTCATAACATAATCAGCATGACACACATGATAGGAGGACCAGTGCTGTATCATTACATTATGTTGAGGATTATATTATGTGTACCAATAAATGTCTCATATGCCGCTTGAACCCCCCACTGATGTATTAATTCAGTCTAATGCGTGTGCCCATGCCTCCGTTTACACCGTCTAACACATATTTATTTAAGAGAGACTCACTGGATTCACAGTCCTCTGTGTGTCCTGGAAAAAAAAGTCATTGCAGCAGCTTCATAAAAGATGCAAAATGTTTCAGTAAAAAAAACAGTCACTTTTAATTTCATTTTGGGATTTGATCATTTCCATCTGACTCTGATTCTGATCTGATCTCAGATTACTTTAGTTAAGCTTTACAAAACAAGGCTGAAGGGGACAAAACTAACATTTATTGGGTAGGAAATACATTTGATGATGAGATGGAATAATACCCTCAAACTACACCTCAATGAATAGTGCTGGATAGTCAAATAAAATTCTTTGCCACAGTCTTTTTTTAAAGAGAAATTTAAAGATGCAGACCCTGTACTGGGTTTGCAACTTTCAGACACTGCATTTGAAGACTGATTGTGTCACAGCGGTGTGACCAGGCTCTCACATTTTAAAGGCTCCTTCAAACGTGGCCAAGAAATGCAGCCTTCTTTTTCCTGGGAAATGAAGCCTCCAGCTCGTGGCCCAACTTATCCAAAGATTCATCCTGCACCATGAATAAAATTTATATGGCGGCAAACAATGACAACAGAGCCAGAGGATTGCACTTTCAATTGTAAGTATTAGATTTCAGTTGAACATTTAATAACATTTCTGGGACCATCTCGTGGTTTAGCTTCTCGGTAGGATACAGTACAACTACAACCAGAGCTGACAAGGTTGCTGGATGAAGGGCTTGGCGCTCTGTGGTGGACACAGTTGGTGCTGCAAAGAAGAAATCCTCCATAGACCAGACTATCTCATTTCAATTCCACCATTCTCTAGAGGATATGAACTCACAAGCTTTATCGCATTGTATTGTATACAGATACTACTCTAGAATGTATGGATTTCATAGTAACCTAAGATGAAAGTTAAAACACATCATCTGAAAAAAGAAAAGAAAAAGGAAGAGTGGAATATGTGCTTGTTGGTTTAATAACTGAGCACTATCTCACTGTTTGGACTAGTGGCTTCGTTGACAAAATAACATTGCGAAGAAGGGATTGTTCTAGGAACAGATTGTTTAACTCAAATGGACCACTTTAATTCTCACTTTTAAGTTTCTGAGAGTAAGAGCAGCAGCAGCCTGCAGGAAAAGCAGCGGGATAAAATCTGTGTCTGTCTGATTTTGCCACTAATGATGATGCACTTCAAAAGGCAGTAGAGACATATCTTCAGCCTTCGTCTGCTCTAACATCAGCACTGCCCACTGACAACACAATCTTCTTCACTGCAGTTCAATTTTCTCGACTGGCTGAGGGAACGTAACATGAAGGGAGACCACGTCGGGGTAATACTAAAACAGCTGCTTACAGCCAGACGCATCACAATAAAAAACAGGGGGTGTGGAAGTCACTGAGTTAAACTATAAAAGCAGCACATAAAAAAAAACTGAACTGTGCGACATAACAAGTGAGAACATAGGCCAGCTCTTAGTATAGAAGGTGAAGTACATCAGCTGATGGCCGACTGCCTGTTAAGACAACCTCCAAGGAAGAGGTGTGTTACCATTAGGGCTGCACAATTAATCGAATTTTAATCACGATCACGATTTTGGCTGCCACGATTAAATTAAGATGATCGTCACGATTATTAACATGTAAAAAAACGGGCTGTGCTGCATATCAAATCAAGCGCTTTCTCAACCAATAGTCCGCCAACCACCAGGGGGCGAACGAGAGGTCAGGGCTCCATGAAGCTGCTTAACAAACAAGCGAGCGCATCCTCCCTTTACATGTTGTTTACAGTCCAGAGTGTGTGTCCCCGGTCAGTCGGCACCTTCAGATGCTGCTGTACTGTCACCTTCTGCGCCCGATGTTACGTCTCACTCATAGGCTGTATGGATCTCACTCTGCAGTGAGAGTGAGACGATGTCGGCAGCAGACGGCGACAGTAGACATGACGTGTGTCTGTGTCTGGTCAGTCAGCACCTCCAAAGGCTGTCTACTGTCGCCGTGTCTCTCTCTGGATCGGATCGAGGTCGGGCTGCGGGGTGGTCTCAAAGCTGGACCGAGACCCCGTCACCCCACGCGGCCGTTTTGGTGTTAATTACATACGTCGTGTAAATAAAACGTTCCGACCGTGATCATAACGGCCGGTAACGGCGATCTATGGCCGTTTTGGTGGCAGCACAGTTGAGCCAGGCCGACCTGCTGGACGCTGCCTGTGTGAAAACACTTGGTCTGTTCATTAAATGTTTTTAATTCGTTCTAAATTGCTGCTGAACCACCCGTGCTGTGCTTTGGTCCATGCTAGACAGACTCTTGCCCACACATCTCTGTGTATCATTGATGGCAAAAAATTAAGTTTTACCTATAGCTACTTTGAAATTACATTTCAGAGCCTGTACTTTCTTACTTTTATTTGAGTAAAGGAGTTGAATCAGCAGCTACTTCTACCAGATTTATTTTTTATTTTTTGTTTTTTTACACAAGTATCTGTACGCTACTGTACAGAATGACACCTCTGCACTCTGCAATGGCATTTATTTTTCGCTAGCCCTTTGTCTTGGGTAAATTTTATTTTAGGCTATTATTTATTTTTATTTTACGTTTTATTTTGAACTGAAAGCCTTGTTCCCATAGCCTATTGTTTGTTTCAAATAGAAAGTGCAATAAAAACATGTTTTATCTAACATAATGTATAATCGTGATTAATAATCGTGATTTCAATATCGACAAAAATAATCGTGATTATCATTTTGGCCATAATCGTGCAGCCCTAGTTACCATTCAATAACACCTTCCTTCACACACATGAAATGTATCTAATCCAATAAAAGATCATCAGCACCCTAGACCTAAAAGTGTTCACACCCAGACCCGACAACAGAATGTCATTACTCTCCCTTGATTTTCCATAAACTAGGTCAGAGCGCTTATTTGACCTAAAATTTGACTTCCGCTGATTAAATTCCCAAACTTTCCCTGCTCTCCCAGAATCCCAGAGGAAATTCCATGACCAGCGTGAAATGTCCCCATGTGAATGGCAGCAGAGAGAGACCCGTGGTGGATGGATCTGTAACAGAGGACCACATGTGACAGTGCTCGTCTTGTCCTGTCGGCCCCGGCGATGACAGCGACGGGACCCAGAGGCTTTCCTCCGCCGGTTTGTTGCCTGCGGGCTCCTCTGCCTCTCCGCCCCCTCTGTACCTGCCCAGTGGCTCTTTAGTTACAGACACTTAGGAGGCAGGTGGAGGAGCTCCTTGAGAATACTCGCCACACTGCCAGAGGCCTGTTCAAATATTTACCTCTGGATAACATTTCCTCTAAGGCCTTAACCTGTGCGCCGCCATTAATGGGTTTGTTTTACTAATTCCTATGAATGTTTGCTTTCACAGCCACTTAAATGGAGTGCCTCAAAAATGGAGCATGCATTTCCATTTGCCTTATCCTGACAAATTAATTAGTGCGTGAAGTAATGCTGGGAGGAAACACACCCTCAGACACACGCCGGCCTGAAAAACTGTGTTACAGTTCATTAAGGAAAAGCTCTATTACTCATACATCCCTAATGCCTGCAAATAATAACTTTTATGAGTTGGGAGTTACAATTATGAGCAATAATAGTGAAATAATTGCCCCACATCCTACCCCCCACCCTTCCTTATATTGAAACAAAAGAAGAAGAAGAAAAAAAAAAAAACAGCCTCTTGCTAGTTGGCTGTTTGGACCAGTGTGATGTGGTGAGTTGTCAGGAAACACTGGAATTTCTGGCGTAAGATGAACATAAAAAAATCTCATTATGTATGACAGGAGGTATGAGAAAGAAGGTGAGGGAAAGAGCGAGTCAAACTGCAGTTTCCCTGAATCTCCTGATCAACTCATCTTTCTACTTAATGATGCGCAGAAATGCTAATCCGGAGCTTAAAGGGCCTTTAATTTGCTGTCATTTACCAGCATTAAAACCATCACAAGCTGGATAATCTTGGCCCTCACACATCCTGAGTGTGTTTACACTGCAGAGTTTCATCTGTCCGCAGGGGCTTTTGATTTAAAGATTACTCAGGGCTTTGAGATATCAAAGTCAACAGTCCCTTTTCAACTAATCCACATTTCGCTCCCTGAAGAGGTGGGAGTCGGGCCACTCTCTTGCTTAGCTGGAGGAATATTACTTTCAAACACGCGCCACAGTACACTCGTGAAGCACTTTCTCCAAACTCGGTGCCTGTCCAGCAGGCTGATTTTAGCGAGCCAATGAACCACGAAAGCATGCTGACTTTCAGGCTGTCTCACGATCGACCTGCATCCCACTTCTTACAGGCGGGCAGCAGGCGCTGTCCGACTCCACGCTCAAAAGCCTTATTTACATATAAAAACAGCGCTCGGAAGAAACCACAGGGTGGACAAAATCAATTAACACTAATTAGTGATGATCATGTGTTCTCAGTGGAGTGAAATGAATCCACACAAAGAGGATTTGATTTAGTTGAAGGTGCTAGTATTTAAGCACAAAAACAACCCACAAAGCCCACACAGACTGCACACTTGTGAACATGTGGCAGACACTGTGGGGTCACGACCAGTCTGCAGAGGTGAGAGGTCACTGTGGTAATGTGTGTTTATGAGACTGTGTGTGTGTGTGTGTGTGTGTGGGTTGATGGTGGCCACACTCACCTGACAGAAAGATCTTAGTTGTGTCACGAATGGCTGCAGAGACCAATGCAAAGTGTCTGTGGAGCGGGAAGCACAAAACCCTCCGTCCAAACGATACCAGGACCTCCTGCAAGGAGCTGTACGTCTGCAGAAAAAAAAAAAAAGAGAGAACATGACACTCAATCTACCCAGCACAAAACCACAGGGAGACAAAGACATGAGAGGGAATCACTAAGACTCTGAAAACTGAACCGCTTTCACATATGAAATCTGGACAATGGCGGGAGAATCGGGTTCAGACGCTGTCTGGAGTTGCCCACACATGCAGCACAGAGCCAGAGATGAACCTACTAGAAATGGGCAGAGCGTGCAGAAGAAATGATGGCCATTAGCTGGCTGTGAATTCTCTGCACAGTGACCTATTCTATTCAATCAGTGAGCCTGCAGGGTGAAATCCATTTAATATTCGCTTCGACTGCTTTGTGCATTTGCGTTCACGTGTAAAAGCCGCTCCAGGTAATGCCTGAAAAAAAATCCAGGGTTGGTGTTGCATGTGTGAAAGCAGCTTGAAAGTTAACAGTTTGGTTCAGCAATAAATAAAAAGGAATTTTTCCCTCCTGTCTTTTTTGTTAGTTTGCAGGCTGGTCCCCATTGGAGTGCATTGCAGTCATTGGTGCTCTAATTACTCCTAACAACTCCTCAATTATACAGCTGGCAAAATAGGGGCTCACAACTCTTAAACACCTCTGCAGCCCTGGCCGGTTAATTGCCGCTTGTCTTTAATCACTGCCTTTGCTTTCAGATTTTCTCCGCACTAATGGACACACACACAGCCCCGAGACAGAAACAGAGATTTTTTTTTTATCCCTCGTTTCTTCTTTTCTTTGCAGCTTGTTAAGGATGTGTTGCGAGCTTGCGAGTGCGTGTCATTGGGGATCATGCTCTCCCCTGGGCTTGTTTAGTAGGAGTGTAAATAAGGTCTGCTGCTGCGGGGGGGGGGAAACTCACAGTCAGTCACACCAGTGCAGTTGACTGAGGACAAGTAAACATACGGCAGATGGAAAGGGGTGGGGGTGGGAGACCGAGGGGGGGGTGGGTAAGGTGGTGGTGGTGGTGGTGGGATGTTAAGAGAGGCAAGAGATAGAGACAGCGAGAGAATAAAAGAGATAGCGCAGAGGGAGAACGGAGTGAGGAAGCAGAGCCGATATCAGCAGTGACACACAGACAGGCAGGCAGGCAGTCAAAGACAGAGAGGAATTCATTGTCGAGCAGAAAGTGAAGGATAGGAGAAGAGGGGGAGGGGGAGGGGGAGACAGGGAGCAGGGGATTAAGCGAGGTGGCCTGTCAGTTATGGATGGGAATCTGGAACCTGTTCCAGTTCAGCACTTGGGGTCGGTATTACTGAAACTTCCTACTTGCAGATCATATGTAAACAGTTTGGAGCCATGGTAATTAGAGTTAAGACTGATTTCGGGGAAATGCCATTAAAGAGGAAAAGTTCTGAAGTTCTAAATGTTTCTATCCTTTAAAAAAAAAAACTCCTGTTAGTCTGTCCTCACTTGAACTTTTCCAAAACTTTTAGATAACTTGTTAAATCCATACCTCTGCTCTTTTATTGCTTTCACGCAACCTGAGAAATGGATGCAGGCAGAACTTAGTCACTGAGAAGCCTGAGACTGTAAGACAGTCAGACACCCACCCTGAAATGTTGTCTAAGTTTTCTCTAGACTGAATGTCACCATTCTCTGCCTTTTTGATTATCTGTAAACTAATCAACCACCTAGGCTCAAACCTCATCATTTGGGAACTGTTTCTCATCACTCTAAAATGTAACACCTTCTGTTTACTTGATTCACTCTGTTGGTCTCAGTGCGAGAAGTGAAAGGATCTAGGTGACTTATTGTCAAGACCCCTGATGATCAAAGGTCTCCAGATGCGAATGGTGTCTCTATGCAAAGTCCCAATTGTTATGTGAATTAGAAGTGTTTCTGTTCTGGTTGGGTATTTAAGGGAAAGAGCAAGAACCTCACTTCGAGTTGATCTGCTTACCAGAGCTCCCACACATCGAGTGTGTTGCATTATCTGTTTCTTAAGTATTGTTACTATTTGCTATAGTTTGTTCATTTTGTACATCACAATAAACTGGAATGTTAACCCTTCATTTCTGATATTGCCTTATTGAGACTTTGTTCTAAATAATTAAGAATCTGTTATTGGATATTTATTTGGTCTTTAGTTATATGGTAAGTTTCATTTGGTAACATTCATACCCTTAACCTCTGAGTTGAATAGAAAAGATTGAGTATCATGTCCTTTAACCATTGAGTTATATTTTATGACCTCTGAATATCTCAACCTAGGTGTCTGGGCTGTTCTTCTATGTTAAGAAGGTCACTGAATAGTTTAGTCTATATCTGCCATCCCTGAACTAAGTTAGTCTAAAAAGATCTTAGTTATATGGTAAGTTTCACTGGACACTATTCACACCCTTAACCTCTGAGTTGGACAGACAAGATTGAGTATCATGTTCTTATACCTCTGAATACTTCAACCCAGGCATCAAGGCTATTCTTCTATGTTAAGAAGGTCACTGAGTGGTTTTAATAATCCATCACTGAACTAAGATTGATTCCTGTTTTCTTAACAATAGAATTGATTCTTAAAGTGTTTATATTTTAAATGATTGATTAACTTTTAATTCCACCAATATTTAAGAGTAAAGTTATTTTTAAATGGAGTCAGATTAAACGAGTATTTACTTTACTTTATTTTGAAAACCTCATCTTAACACCGGAAAGACAAGACACGTATTGGGGAGATATTGTTAAATATTGATGAATATTTCCTCCCCTACAGTTTGGTGACCCCGACGTGATCTCGTGATTGCAGCAAGCAGAAAGGCGAGAAAAAATCAAGTCCGGCGGATCAAACAATGAGGTTTGAATTCCTTTGTGTCTACAGACAGCTTCTGTGGTAAGTGCAAATTTACAGCTGTGACAAAAGATTCAGGGAAAGTTTGAATTCACATCACATATAGACACATGGTATAGAACGGATCGACATATCCACTGATAGATCGGAGACCGTAGAAATCCGATGGGGGAAAGGTTTCAACTCACAACTCACTAGGACAGGGATGTTCGAGTGTAGAAATAGATGAACAGATAATGGACACAGTTGGTTTGCAAGTCTATGAGACTTTAGTCCGTCTGCGCGATCTTGGCGTAAGTTTAAAATGGGAAAACAGTGAAATTCTTCACTGGTATTCAACAAAAGGCGTTGCATTAAAATCTAAAAGTAAATTTCGCGATCTCCCTGCAGCGATTTTATATTTGCTCCGACGCAATGATTTAAAGATGATAGCAGAGGGAGAACGTACTTTGGAGAACATCCAAAGTTCAAAAAGACTTCAATCAGAAGAAATAAAAAACCTAAGAGCAAAAATTGACGCATTCCATTATGAAAAAATCAGCTGGCAAGACAGAGCGAAACAATGGAGGCAGAAATTAAACGGCTAAAACAAAAATTAAACTTAGACAAATGCTACACTTCCACACTGGAAGACTACTGTGGCGATGTTGGTTTTCCAGTGGCAGCTATTAAAGAGGCTGTCATTAGCTCCAAAGGCATAGAGTACTATGATCAAGACGACGGCCCTCTTTGTAATGCTAAGTTTAAACACTTTAGCTCCACTCAAAGCCAAATGAAGACTTGTCTCAAAACAGACAAAATTCCCAAGAAATCTGTCAAAATATCTGTAATGAAAACAGTAAGAAACGCAAACAATGACATCACTACCATTACTCGAGCATTATCATGCGAAGAATGTTCAAGACACAAAGAAGTAGTCGGCATCATGCCTCGCCGCGGGCCCTTTCAAAGTTATTGGGACAAACTAATGCTTCAGGCTTCTGTTTACAACCTAGAACCCCGAGATGTGTGGCAAATAGTCTTGCTCACCATTCCAGACGAGTTGCATTCTAAAATCCCCCAAGAACTCAGATCTGGAACAATTCTTGAGAGACAGCTCGGAGAAACCAATAACGACATCTATGGCCGTCTAAAAGAGGTTTTACTTCAGATGAGAGGACCACCACAGGCCGAGTGGCACAGAATCCTTGAACTTAAACAATCAAATAAAGAAACATTTGAGGCATTGCAGAGCGTATGTGGGTAGCCTTCAGAGAATACAGTGGGGTGGAAGATTGCAACCGTAACCATGAAATCCTCTTACAAATGCTGCGCAACAATGCTGGACCACACGTTCAGAATGCGTTAGCTCTGGGTGGGGACCCACCCCACAACACATTCAACGCACTCGTTGAATGGGCCACAAAAATAGAACAGAGGTCAGAAACTCTAAAACTGTGCCCCGTAGCCGCAACTCAATGGGTAGCTGAAGGAGAAAATAATGTCATCATTTGTGACTATTGTCGTCGTCCAGGCCATAAAATAGAACGTTGTTTCAAACTACATGGTGCCCCACAGTCAAGACCCAAATTCAGAAAAGTAACTGGTACATCTCTGCGAGATCACACAGAAACTACTAACATGAGAGACACAGATGTGAGTGGCCCTTACGCAGACGTCCTAGCTGCTCTAGAAAAAATGAAGGAACAAAAATAGGGATGCGTGGCCTCCATTGGGAGCATTGTTTCGAGTGGTAACCGTGTAAAAGTAAAATCTAATCTTGGAGGCCGATTAGTTGACATTTTAATTGACACCGGTGCTGCTTGCTCCTGCACAAACATCCCACTACCTCTCACAAATGAAACCATTCAAATCAAAGGAATAGGTGACACTTTAATGACAGCGACACTTACAAAACCAGTCCGACTTGATTTAGGCGCAGTAGTGTTAACCGAGCCGTTCTGGTATTTACCTGGAAACAGCGAGGGTACAGTTTTGGGCATGGACATAATGGAAAAGCATGGCTTTGTCATCAACTGTTTGGAAAAACAGATTGAGATCATCACAGAGAAAACAGCTAAGAAAAATTCTGTCAGAAACTGTGCAAGCATTATGTCCATCACCACCCCTGACCCAGCACAACAGCTAATTGATAAACACAGTGACATGTGGGTCAATCATGAACATGATTGTGACCTTCCTGACTTTGAAGTGAGTATTGAGGGAAATCCACCACCCCAAGTTTTGACTGAAGATTCGTGCAAATGTATTACAGGCATGTCCAAATCTCACATGCTAAACTCGCTTCAAAAAGTGAAAGGAACTTCGAACTATCTCCACGAGTGGATCCCACACTTTGCCAGTACTGTAACACCCCTGGGTACATTGTCAAAAGGCACGTTAAAGTCCTCTGACATCAAAGACTGGACTAATGAGAATAAAAAAGCGTCCACTGAACCTAAAGGACGTGTTTGTACCACACCAGTCTTACAGATGCCTAAACCACCCAAAAACCAAAGAAATGTCACAGATGGATTTCAATGGTCCACTCACCAGTGCCAAAAGGGGGGTACAAAATGGGTTGATGCCAAGCCAGCTTGCAAGAATTGTGGCACTGGTCTCAGGGAACCAAATTATCCCTCTGTTTGGAGCACCCTTCTAAATATGATCAGACCGAAACAACCATCTCACACATTTTCCATTGCCATCCCAGGGACTCCTGATGTCAGGAAACTATTCAGAACAACCTGCACACAACTAGGCCATCAAGTCCCACTTATTCACAACTGCACAGGAGATGGATATGGAAATGTTCTAAGGGGCCATGTACATCCAACATCACACTTCTTCCAAAACAATCACAAACATGACCCCCCGATTAGCACCGGAACCAAATGATAAATTTCAACATTCACTGTAGAGAGAGATCTACCCATCTCCCCACTCATAACAGAGCCAGTTATATGAGTTATTTTCCAAATCTCCATAATCTCACACACAGTTTGTTTTTCATTTAACTTTAATTTCTTTCCAAAAGACTAACCTGTCTGTAAAGACCCCTAGGCATGTCCTAAACAATTTAATTGATAAAGATATCAATTATTCAGAACTGTTCTCTACTTTAATGATGTATAATAACAATGAATGTACTGTATGTTTTGGGTTCTTTGTCACTTTTCCACTTATTCACCCAGAACAGGTTTTTTCCAAATTCCACCACCATATGCGCAATAGGCAGTGTGGTGAAGAATCAGATAATACAATGGGACCACATCATGGGGTATATGACATTAAGAAACATTGAGACCTTGTTTACTTCTCGCACATGTTGTCATGAAATACAGTTATATAATCTGTACTTGTAACACCCTCAAACCTTTCAAATGATTCCAAGCTCATCAACGTCCCGTCTCTACATGGATACTCAGAAGCCATCCAGATGTCATACACACAGTGGTGTGTTACCAGTAAAATGAACTCTTCCCTACGGGGTTTGACCTGTCCCAGATCATCTACACGCTCAGCACAGTATGCATACACTTGGTGGATTGGGTGTTCAAAGGATGTGTAATTGCCAGCTCAATCATATTCATTGCCACTCTAATCCAGTGTTGCTACATCCGATGCGCCCTCCGTTCCCTCCGCAAAGCAACGCACTCTGCTTTCGTACTCAGCCCCTTGCAACTGCCAGATTTACAAAGACTGAAATAATAGAATTATGGGTGTGGGTATGAACTGTCAATTTTCAAGTTGACCCCTATCGTTTTGTTCTGTGTTTATTTTTTATTTTGTTTGCATTTCCCAGATGGCTCTCAGGGGCCAAAGGGGGAAACTGTAAGACAGTCAGACACCCACCCTGAAATGTTGTCTAAGTTTTCTCTAGACTGAATGTCACCATTCTCTGCCTTTTTGATTATCTGTAAACTAATCAACCACCTAGGCTCAAACCTCATCATTTGGGAACTGTTTCTCATCACTCTAAAATGTAACACCTTCTGTTTACTTGATTCACTCTGTTGGTCTCAGTGCGAGAAGTGAAAGGATCTAGGTGACTTATTGTCAAGACCCCTGATGATCAAAGGTCTCCAGATGCGAATGGTGTCTCTATGCAAAGTCCCAATTGTTATGTGAATTAGAAGTGTTTCTGTTCTGGTTGGGTATTTAAGGGAAAGAGCAAGAACCTCACTTCGAGTTGATCTGCTTACCAGAGCTCCCACACATCGAGTGTGTTGCATTATCTGTTTCTTAAGTATTGTTACTATTTGCTATAGTTTGTTCATTTTGTACATCACAATAAACTGGAATGTTAACCCTTCATTTCTGATATTGCCTTATTGAGACTTTGTTCTAAATAATTAAGAATCTGTTATTGGATATTTATTTGGTCTTTAGTTATATGGTAAGTTTCATTTGGTAACATTCATACCCTTAACCTCTGAGTTGAATAGAAAAGATTGAGTATCATGTCCTTTAACCATTGAGTTATATTTTATGACCTCTGAATATCTCAACCTAGGTGTCTGGGCTGTTCTTCTATGTTAAGAAGGTCACTGAATAGTTTAAGTCTATATCTGCCATCCCTGAACTAAGTTAGTCTAAAAAGATCTTAGTTATATGGTAAGTTTCACTGGACACTATTCACACCCTTAACCTCTGAGTTGGACAGACAAGATTGAGTATCATGTTCTTATACCTCTGAATACTTCAACCCAGGCATCAAGGCTATTCTTCTATGTTAAGAAGGTCACTGAGTGGTTTTAATAATCCATCACTGAACTAAGATTGATTCCTGTTTTCTTAACATAGAATTGATTCTTAAAGTGTTTATATTTTAAATGATTGATTAACTTTTAATTCCACCAATATTTAAGAGTAAAGTTATTTTTAAATGGAGTCAGATTAAACGAGTATTTACTTTACTTTATTTTGAAAACCTCATCTTAACACCGGAAAGACAAGACACGTATTGGGGAGATATTGTTAAATATTGATGAATATTTCCTCCCCTACAA
>NW_028220585.1:0-16250 GCF_045865225.1 Trachurus japonicus | reverse complement strand
TGTTACGGGTTTCAAATAAGATAATGTAACCGGAGTAACAAAAGAATTTGTCTGGGGTTCACCGCCCTTCACTCTGGACCTGCAAAAACAGAATAACGTAGGTGAGTAGGTGAAGGAGCAAACCGCCATTTCTTTCCCAGATTTCTGTCTGATTTATTACACAAAGCACAATATAAAACAACAAACTTCCCCTGAGTAATTAGTTATGTTTCAGTTTTAAACACATTAATTATGTTGTATCTACCCTTTACATTTCCGCAACCATCATCTCATTCACAAACATTCACAAAAATAATCTGTCTTTACAAAAATAAATCACTTCCTTATAAGTGCAATTGTGTCAGAAATGTAAATCATGTTTTAATCTATATGAGCGTATCTTTGTTTTTAACTCAATAAGTGCATCCTCATCTTAATGTAATAATGTAAACCTTAAACCTTCTTAGGCTTTTAAATCAATATTCAAGTGACTTTACAATCAAAACATGAAACAACACACATACACAGGGAAAATCATTCAACCTATGGTCCCATTAAACACAGACCGGACACTATTATAACTTCGAAAAAAACCCTCAGTTCAAATTATTAAACGTACATTTGCTTTCATTTAACCTTAAATATATTTTTCTAACGTGTCAGAATGCCCCAGGAGCCGAAATAAAAGGTATCAGGGAGCGACAGCACCAGCACACAGAATCCCACATACACAATCACTGTGCTAACATGCTAAATGGCCGCTAACGCCATTGTTTACAACACTCGTATTTTCGCGATCACCAACGCGGCTCGTTACCACGGATACACACATCAAAACTAGTCAACGGACTTCTTTTACGTATAATACACCACCGTACACCCAAGGAGGAATCTGCTTGTGCAACTTTTACCGTGTACCAACCTGCAAAAACAGAATAACGTAGGTGAGTAGGTGAAGGAGCAAACCGCCATTTCTTTCCCAGATTTCTGTCTGAGGGAAGAGGGAGGGGTCCCGCACCTCTAGACACCGCGGTGCAACGGTGGCCACACTTTAGTTCCGCTTTTCCTTTTTACTCGTACAAGACATTTTAATACACAATAAAATACGAAAATATTATTCAACAGCTTACTGGCTATTACTTGCCTTAATAAAGTGATGTTACACTTTTTTTTTTGAATATGAAAGTAGATTTTCAAGGTGTATCACACACTCCCCAACAAATAAAAGTGGCTCCTGACACAAAATACTTGAAACGATTCTTCTCTGAACATATATATAGACATTTTCTTTTCTTTTTTTCATAACAAAACACATTCAAACTCTCAGTGAGTGTATCCTTTAAGTCCCATAAAGTGTAAAGTGTATAGTGTGTGTGTTTCAGACCTTATCAGGTGAGTATGCAATGTATAATGTGTGTTCCAACAGGTAAGTATGGAGTGTATGATTCAGGTAAGTATGAAATGTATGGTGTGTGTAGTGTTCAAAGTCTCTTCAGGTGGGCATGGAATGTCTTTCATGGCCTTTCATCCACAGTGGGTTGGGTACATGACAGGTAGGTATGGGTATGGGGCGATGGATGGGGGTTGGAAGGGATGGAAGTATGGGGGACAGAGACACTGGTGAGAGCACTGTACTGGCTGGATCCCTAGTGCACTCACAGTGGGACGTGGCTGATAGGCTGGTCGGCCCAAGGATGGGTAAGTGAAGACATAGCCTGGCCGTCTTTCTCTTGTGGACTGTCTCAGAGGGATCTGATGTTCAGGTTGTGGCATGGGAACATTGTCCTCCTGCTGGACTGTGTGCAGCTCCTCTTGAACAGTTGTAGGTGGAGGCGGCTCCATGTCGTGTTCATCCTCACTGGAGGCCCCCTGCTCCTCACCTCTGACACTCTCTGTTTCCTGTTCAGGTTCTGCGTGAGCTGTTTCCGCCAGGTAGGTCTCATCCTTTTCCGATCTGTTGTGAAGGTTAGAAGCAACATGTGGATCAGGTAAGTGACTCTCTGCTCTAGGTTTCTCCACAGGTATCCGCAACCAGTAACGAGGCACGCCTTCCTCTTCCTCAGAGTCACTTATATCTGGGGTCTGTGTCACATGTGTGGGTTTTGGGGTGTGTGGGGTTCTCTTAGTTCTCTTTTGTGACCCAGCTGTGGTGGTGGTGGTCGGGCTCTGGAGTGGCCCTACAGGTAGGTCGTTGACTTGTAACAGGAGGTTCCTGTGCAGAGTACGAACTGGTCGGCCTCCTGCCTCTGGACTCACTTTGTAGACCGGGTTATCTCCAACCTGTTCTCTCACGATGTATATAAGATGCTCCCAGTACGATCTAAGCTTTCCAGGGCCCCCTCGTTCACTGAGATTGCGTACGAGAACTCTGTCCCCAGGCTGGAGAACCACACCTCTGCTCTTTTTATCGTAGTGTGTCTTTCCTTTTGAGCTGGACTGTCGGCTGTTTGCGTTTGCTATTCGATATGCCTCGATCATTTTTCCAGCCCATTTCTCAGCATATCCTCTTGCTCCATTGGTTTCAGTTCTCTCCTCCGTTGTGAGGCCGAAGAGGATGTCAACGGGGAGGCGAGGATGTCGGCCATACAACAAATAGTACGGGGAGAAACCTGTGCCCTCGTGCTTCGTACAATTGTATGCATGGAGGACATGGGGCAGGTGGTCCTTCCAATTCTCCTTCTCTTTCTCTCCCAGAGTCCGGAGCATCTGCAGTAGGGTGCGATTGAGTCTTTCTGCAGGATTACCCTGGGGGTGGTAGGGCGAGGTTCTCGAGTGGGCAACACCAGCTAACTGTCTGAGAGCTCTGAAGAGTTCATTCTCAAACTCTCGACCCTGGTCATGGTGGAGTTTGGCCGGGTATCCAAATCTGGGGATGAAATCGTTGAAAAGCCGATCAGCAGCCGTCTTACCAGCCTTGTTCCTGGTGGGGTAGGCTTGCGCGAATCTGGTGAAGTGGTCAACCACTACCAGGATATACTCGTACCCACCTCTACAGGTCTCCAGGTGAAGGAAATCGATGCACACCAGCTCGAGGGGCGAATTTGATGTAATACTTCCCATTGGTGCTCTTTCATGTGTGACTGGCTTCTTCTGTTTAATGCAGGAGCACTTTCTGGTCACGTATTCTTCTATCTCACTTTTCATGAAAGGCCAGTAGAATCGCTCCCTCACTAGGCTCAGAACTTTCTCAACACCGACGTGACTCATGTTGTTATGTAGCTGGGTGAGTACTGTTTGTTTGTAGGCGGCGGGCAGGACCAGCTGCTGTCGACCTGCACTCTTCCTGAAGAGAAGGTCATCCTCTATGTGTAACCGGCTCCACTCTCTTAACAGTCTCCTTGTGTGTGTGTCAACTCTCCCTCGATCATCCTCTGTTAGTGGTGTGTTATTTTCCTTCAGCTCCATAACTTTCCCGATAGCAGGGTCTTTCCTTTGTTCCCTCACCAGCTCATCATGACTGATTTCCTGCAGAGGCTCGACGTGAGGTTGGCTTTGGGATGTTAAGTTGAGGGCTGCCACCCAGGCCACATCCCCTTGTTGTGCTCTCCGGCTCCCTTCCCATACAGCACATACTGCCTCCTCCGACAACTCCTCAGAACACTCAGCCATGAAGGTGTTAATGTCCAGGGGCAAGCGCGACAAGGTGTCGGCATCGATGTTGGCTTTGCCTGGCCGATACTTGATGTCAAAATGGAAATCGGCCAGCTGCCCCACCCACCGGTGACCCACAGCGTTGAGCTTGGCAGTACTCAGGATATATGTGAGGGGATTATTGTCCGTAAAGACTGTGAAGTGTGGCGCGTAGAACAGGTAGTCCCGGAACTTATCACATACCGCCCACTTCAATGCGAGGAATTCCAGCTTTCCGCTGTGTAGGTGATAATTCTGTTCCGCTGGTGTTAGTGTGCGGGATCCGTATCCAATCACCCTCATCTTCCCATCCTGGTTCTGATAAAGAACTGCACCGAGACCTTTTTGAGAGGCATCTGTGTGGAGTGTGAAGGGGATGTTGAAATCGGGATATGCCAGCACTGGGGGCTTGGTCAGCCGGTCCACAAGCTGTTCAAGGATCTGTTGGTGTTGTACAGTCCACTCTACCGGGGCTCGGGAGGACGGCTGGTGGCCTTTCATTTTTCCCCGTGGCGGCTTGGGCTGAGAGGCGTCAGGCTTCGACTGGAGCAGGTCGTACAGGGGCTTGGCTATTCGTGAGAAGTCCTGCACGTAGGTTCTATAATAGCTCAGAAACCCAAGCAACTGCCTGACGTCCCCAACTGTCTGTGGTGTCTTGTGTTTCAGCGCCCGCACTGCTTCAAGATCTTTGGGATCCATTTTTACCCCTTCTGCTGATACCAACCGGCCGACATATCGAACCTCTTTGCGGAAGAGCTCGCATTTCTCCGGCTTCAGCTTTACCCCGTGGCGTTGCAAGGCTTGGAGGACTCGGCGTAACACCTGCACATGCTCATCAAAAGACCTGGAGAAGCACAGCACGTCGTCGAGGTAGGGGATGCAGCACTCATCTCTCAGCGTATCGAGCATCCCTTCCATGCTCCTTTGAAAAGCAGCTGGCGCGTTCGACAACCCAAAGGGTATTCGTACCCACTCGTAGAGCCCCCATGGCGTTATGAATGCAGTCAGGTGCCTTGATCCTTCGGCGATAAAGCCTTGGTGGTAAGCTTTTCCCTGATCGAGGATCGAAAACCAGGTATATCCTCCCAGGGAGTCGGTGAGATCCTGGATCCTAGGGAGAGGGTGGCGGTCCGGCACAGTTTTGTTGTTGAGGAGCCGGTAGTCAACACACAGACGTAAGGATCCATCCTTCTTTCTCACACAGATGACAGGAGCTGAATACGGTGACTGGGACTTCACGATCCAACCTTTAACCAACAGCTCCTGGATGTACTCCTTAACTTCCCTGTAGAGTGGTTTTGGGATGGACGCGTAGGCCCTCTGAACTGGGATATCATCCTTAGTCCTGATCTCCATCTGTAGGGAGGGGATGCATCCTATGTCGTCGCCATTGCGGGAGAATGCTCCACATTCCTCGTAGAGCACTTCCTTCACCGCCTGCTGCTCTTCAGGGCTCAGGTGACTGACATCAACAGGAGGAAGCCAGGACTCAGGTGGAGAAGTGCTGGGAGAAGTGATGCCATTAACCTCAACTGTTGTCACCTTTATTGATGTAGAATTAGCCTGATGTGACTCTGGTGCATCGGTCTTGAGGACCTTGACGACATTTTGGATGGTTCCCAGGGCAGTTCTCTTTGGCAGGGTTACCTCATGTTTTGAGTGATTGGAGATGGGCACCTTAACATAAGGCCGTCGGGTGTTATTGACTTCCAAGAGGCCTCCTCCTACACTCAACTGTCCTAAGGCTGCGCTTTCCTCAGCTGGTTCGTATAAAACAAGGGGGTCAGATACATCAAAGTTTGGGGGTAGCCTGCACCACACATGAACTGTTCGACCAGGAGGAATGAGGGCGTGGTCTTTGCCCACTCTTATAGTGACTGGATCACAGTATGTCCTAGGGGGCACCTGGATGAAGTTCACTATGGCCTCCACCTGTTCTTCCTCTATTCCAAATGCACTGCGGAGAAGGCTGATAACTGTTGCAACTGCATCACCAGAAGACTCCTTCCTCCTGATGATCTCCTCCAGTACATTGGCTCCTACGAGTGGCTGGGGCAGTGGCAGCTGGCTGACTAGGAACGGGGCCTGTATGGTGAGATTAGGGTCATCATTCCCTGCAAGATTGACAGTGAGCTCAACCCATCCACTGTACGGGATGACGTGGCCAGTGACTGCATAGACGCCCAGTTCTTCCTCTAAGAGCTCAGAGAGAGGTCTCACTGTGTAATTAGGGATGTGAGTATCAGTCCAGTGTTGGTCGATTATGCTCACTTGTGAACCTGAATCAAACAGGACTGTTGCTGGGTAACCGCCAATCAAACATTTCAGCAGACTTTTCTTTCCAACTAGGGGCGCTTTGTAGGTGAGGTTACTCTGGCAGGTAAGTGTGTGTGGCTTTTGTTGTTTGTTTTGCTTGAGGTGTCTTGTTGTTTGTTTGGGGGAGGGGCTTACTGTTTGGGACTGAAGCTGTTCACTGGTCTCTGAGTGTCCCTCCACAGAGACCGAGGCCCGTTTCCCTGCACCTTGACGCGGTTCAAACATCCCACTGCTCTGTGTCCTGCTTCTCCACACACGAAGCAGTGGTTACACTCCTGTAGGTTCTGCTCAATGCATTTTGGACAACGAGCTGTTCTCCCTCTCACCTGGGCTGCAGGTTGTCTCAGTTGTTGTTGGGCAGGTCTGCTGGGGGGTGGCTGAGAAGGAGGGTGTGACTGGATGAGAGCTGGCCTGGACAGAGGATAAGACACTTGAGCATTTGTTGTACAATGATCCATCAAAGAAGCCACCATGTGTGTTAGGGTTTCCACCTGAGCACTGAGCTGCTGTATTGTCTGGATATTTTTATTGTCTGTTGCTTTATCCCATGACTTGTCATTTTTGTTACAGTCTCCTGTCTCAACCTTAGCACTGTGCGCTTGTGTTGTCTTTTGTCTGGAGGATTGGCCAAGTCTGCGCTGATGCTCATTCTCATCGCTTATTATTTTCATGACCTGGCTGAGGATTTCCTCATCTGTGACTAGGCTGTTTGAAACTAAGGGTCTCAGTCTCTGCCGGAGGTCAGCATGTTTTGTTCCCAATCCCTGATAGACAGTGTGGAGGAAGACTTCTTGGATGGTCTTAGGATCATATGAAATGTCTGTACTAGTCTGTCGGGACTGAAAAAGGAGTTTTTGCTTGAGCCCAATCATGCGGTACAGAAACTGCTGAGGTGATTCTTGGTCTGACTGTCTGGCGCACATTAATTCCTGGAACATCTCAGTCGTTGCTTTCTCACCGAGATGGGACCTGAGGAAACCTTTAAGCTCAGTAACTGTAATTGAGTCTTTATTTACCAGCATATCCTTAAAGGCCCCTGGTTTGATGATCCTCAACACCCCTCTGACCACCTCTGCCTCTGCGAAGCCCTCTTTCATTCCCTCGTCGATTTGTTTACTGATGTTGTTGTAATTTAAGTCAGAGCTCTGATCTCCAACCTGACCACCATGTACTTTGAAGTCTCTGCGCTGCAGGTAGGAGAGGTCTTTCAACACTACTGGTCTCTCTGAGATCATCTGTGGCATACGGTGTGACTCTGACTCACCTTGGAGGGGGTAAGTTGTGGTTGGTGGGGTCGCTGTAGGTTCACATCGTCGCAGTTTCTCACCCAGCTCTTCATACACTTGTCTCAGTTCTTCTACTGACTGTATTGTTGTATGAGTGTGAGGATGAGGTTGTGATGCAGAGTTTGGGATCGTAGTGGATGGACTGTGGCTAGGTGTAACCTGTGTATCACCATCACTCAATGCACCAACTGGAAAGTTAACAGAAACATCAACATTCATCACTTTACATATCAGATCATTTAAAACCAACAACTGACTCAAACCTTCATCCTCGAGTCCTAGTAGGGTGTCAGAGTGCATGTAGGAGACGATGTACTCCATGCAGCCTTCTTCATCCTCTGGACTCAGCTCTTTTTCATGTTCACTATCGGTTGCAATGTCTTTTGCAACCTGATAGATTTCGTTGCTCGAGAGTCTGAATAGTTTTTTTTTGATGTTCCATACTAATTCTTTGCGAACCGTTGACATGGTGCGTGGTCCTGATGTCACCTTTAAGTTTATTAGTTCAGTAAATCAGTAGGGTGGTGACTTGGTAAAGGGTGTGTGCGTGTGTGCGTGTTGACCTCCCGATCACAGGTGAGATCCCCTGGCTCTGGTGTGCGATGACCACAGGATCAGCGTCGTAGCCCTCTGGTAAGTAGCGTGCGCTGGTCTCAGGGTCAGACGTGGCTCACCGGTGACTAGCGTGCGTTGGCCTCAGGATCAGCAGTGCGGCTCCTAAGCGAGGTGAGGATCCCTTGTCTCCTTGGTCTCCCTCCTTGGACACCCACGGGTTGACTCCTGGCCGGCAGCAGCGTCTTGTCGTCTTGGTTCTAGTATCTCTGGACCTGCTCCTCCGATGGTTGTGATGAGGAGAGATCCCGGACTGAGCCCCCACAGTTTGTTACGGGTTTCAAATAAGATAATGTAACCGGAGTAACAAAAGAATTTGTCTGGGGTTCACCGCCCTTCACTCTGGACCTGCAAAAACAGAATAACGTAGGTGAGTAGGTGAAGGAGCAAACCGCCATTTCTTTCCCAGATTTCTGTCTGATTTATTACACAAAGCACAATATAAAACAACAAACTTCCCCTGAGTAATTAGTTATGTTTCAGTTTTAAACACATTAATTATGTTGTATCTACCCTTTACATTTCCGCAACCATCATCTCATTCACAAACATTCACAAAAATAATCTGTCTTTACAAAAATAAATCACTTCCTTATAAGTGCAATTGTGTCAGAAATGTAAATCATGTTTTAATCTATATGAGCGTATCTTTGTTTTTAACTCAATAAGTGCATCCTCATCTTAATGTAATAATGTAAACCTTAAACCTTCTTAGGCTTTTAAATCAATATTCAAGTGACTTTACAATCAAAACATGAAACAACACACATACACAGGGAAAATCATTCAACCTATGGTCCCATTAAACACAGACCGGACACTATTATAACTTCGAAAAAAACCCTCAGTTCAAATTATTAAACGTACATTTGCTTTCATTTAACCTTAAATATATTTTTCTAACGTGTCAGAATGCCCCAGGAGCCGAAATAAAAGGTATCAGGGAGCGACAGCACCAGCACACAGAATCCCACATACACAATCACTGTGCTAACATGCTAAATGGCCGCTAACGCCATTGTTTACATTTGTTTATTTTCGCGATCACCAACGCGGCTCGTTACCACGGATACACACATCAAAACTAGTCAACGGACTTCTTTTACGTATAATACACCACCGTACACCCAAGGAGGAATCTGCTTGTGCAACTTTTACCGTGTACCAACCTGCAAAAACAGAATAACGTAGGTGAGTAGGTGAAGGAGCAAACCGCCATTTCTTTCCCAGATTTCTGTCTGAGGGAAGAGGGAGGGGTCCCGCACCTCTAGACACCGCGGTGCAACGGTGGCCACACTTTAGTTCCGCTTTTCCTTTTTACTCGTACAAGACATTTTAATACACAATAAAATACGAAAATATTATTCAACAGCTTACTGGCTATTACTTGCCTTAATAAAGTGATGTTACACTTTTTTTTTTGAATATGAAAGTAGATTTTCAAGGTGTATCACATTGACACACTTACCTAAGCTGTGAAACGCATTCAGAAACAAAGAGGAGGGTACAACAACAACAACAAGTAGTGTTGTGAATACATTCTCATACAGACTGCCTTACTTCATTGGTGGCAGTTATAGGACAACATTCAGCTTGAAAGGAAAACCTGCAGACACCACTCAGGGTTAAAAAAAAACTAAAGAATATAGAGTGTTTTGTATCAGAAAGTATAAGAAACTAGAAATTATTTCAAGCTGAGTTAGTGCAACAACAAAGAGAGGCTTCGGTTTACAAAGCTTTCATTTTTCTGCCTCCGAAAGCCAGGGATGGACACATTATGTTTTTGTGTTGTCCATCCTGCCGTCCCAGTAACTCAGGAACACCGTATGGGAATTTTCTTCAAATCTGGATTCAGGGATGAAATGATACGATTTTGGTGGTTTAACGTCAAAGTTTAAGGTCAGAATGACCACACAAAACAGTCTTTAGCCATAATTTAACACGTCAAAAAGTAATCATGACAAAAGTTCACACAAATGGGGCGGTGTTTAGCACAGTTGGTCCCAATGTGTTGAGGCTATAGTCCTCACTGCAGGCGGCCCCGATTCGAATTCCGCATCGAGCAGCCCTATGCTGCGTGTCATTCCCCCCCTCTCTGCCTCCCATTTCCTGTCTCTCTCAACTGTTCTGTCCATTAAAGGCGAAAATGCCCCAAAAAATATACTTAAAGGGACAACGAGGAGTTTGTATTTGGTTATAAAAAAGTCTCACATTAATGTGGATGAATCTATGTTACCCACACTTGTTAATGGCTCCATTTTCGATAAATATATCATTTTGTCTCTATCGTTATTTTGTTATTTTAATTAATGGTGGAAATGCTGGGCGAGCCGACCAGCGTTTCCTTACTTTCGGTCATGATAATAACACCACCGAATCGCCGTTTATGGTCGGAACTACGACGGTATCTGATCGTCTTCGAACCTCTGACTTTCACTCTTGATGAATGAAAACATTCTTGGCAAGGCGTCCGTCTTGCGCTGGGACAATAATTTCACCATACGCGCAGAGGCTCATGGTAAATGTAGTACGAAAACACTTTCGCTTTCCAAAACTCCTTGTTGTCCCTTTAAAAAAAAAAAAAAGTTCACACAAATTGTTGATATTTTATATGAATCTTGATAAAGTGTGATGCCACTTGAAACAAGTCTGAGTGACAGAGGCACAGAATGCAAAGATGGTAGCCTTGTTAAATTACCATTATTATCGAAAGCACAATTAATAATTGAAAATCATTTTTAATCATGTAACTGTTGCACATGCAATTAAGTCACACGCTGTTCTACCTGAACAACAAAAAGGTCAGCGTTCCTATGTTTAACTGTTACTTTAGTCACGCGTCTTTTAAGCGCTCATCAGACGCCCAGTTTATTTCCCCAGTGAGACATTTTGTCAGGTTAGATGCCTCTTTATGCATATCTCCATCCTATTGCTTCTCGGGAATGGTTTGAAGTGCGTTGATACTATCTCCACATGTTTTGGAGTGATAAGGCTGCAGGTAAAGATCGCATTCAAATTGTCTCTCCTTCGTGCCTCTCTCCTCTTCCTGTCGCTGTTCTGCAGCTCTGGTGGCCTGTTGTGTATCCAATTAATATGTGCATTTAAGCTTTTGTGCTGTCAATATTCTGCTGAGCCTACAGCAGATCTCTTCTGCCTCAGCTAAGATAATTGTTATCTTCTGAGGCATGCTAAATAGACTTTTGGAATAGATTCCGAAGGCTTCATTCAAAATAAAATAAATGGTTGGGGGGAAAAAAAGTTCAAATAGCTTCAGAAATGAGACCATATTGCAGCTAAGAAGTACTCATTTGATTTTTTATCATTGCTTTTCATTCAATTAAAGAATTGATGAAAAAAAGAGATGTGCTGTTTCAGTTTTGTCATTCTCCTCAGACAGACTATCATGGAGGATGGGACTCTGCGTATCACCAACATCTCCAAATCAGATGGCGGCAGATACATGTGTGTGGCCAGAAACCACTTTGGATCGTCCAGCAGCACAGGAACACTGGTGGTTAAAGGTATTTCTCTCTCTTTCTCTCTCTCTCTCTCTACATGTTTCCACAACTGTACCTTCTATGCCAAGGGTTTAAACTTTTGTTAAAGGAAAGAAATACCAGCTCAAGCATGAAATTGATAATGAAATATATAGCCGTTTTATGTTCCTGGCGGTTTGACAGATGTATAAGTCATCCATGGTTTTGTCGGCTGTGAGTTATTGTTCATGTAGCAGAGTGGGACAAACCACCACTGTCTATGGCCGTGAGTGAAGAATATTTCCTCGCCAACATTTAATTTAAAAAGAGCTACCGTAGCATTTTCAGATTTGGGTTTTAAAATAATTATGATTATAGTGAGAGAGAGACAGAGAGAGAGAGAAAGAAACCCTTTTTTCTTTCTAGTTGACATCGTGATTGCAGTGTGTTTAATTATTCATAACTGAGTTATGGGAGGCATTCGCTGCCTAAGTGAAGTTATTTAAGGTCACTTAATTACACTGGTCTATCTCATGATTCTGGGCAAATTAAGCTTTATTACCTTCTTCATTTGGCTGGATTTTATTAAAATACAGTGTTACATACAGTAACAAATGAACTACCCTTTTTTTCCCCCTCTGCTGCAGAACCCACCAGGATCATAGTGCCCCCTTTGAGTTTGGATGCCACCGTGGGACAGAGCATCGTACTGCCATGCGAAGTGTCCAGTGATTCGTCGCTGAGCCCCACCTTCAAGTGGTTTTTCAACGGCAAAGCCATTGATTTCAGCAGGCAGGAGCACTTTGAAATGATTGGAGGGGTATGTGTGGTGTGGATGAACAATTGTTCTTTGTGATATTAGGTTAAAAAAGAAATGTACCAAGGGTATGTCCTACATTGTTTTTAAAAGCTATAGCTGGTATTGATGGGTCTAAGAGCTGCACTTTATTGCCAGTTTATGCCTCTGATGGTCTTTGGTAAAGCAGGGAGATGATTTCTCTGTGTAATGAATTTCCCCAAATGCTTCTAAAACACCTAAATCTTAAAAAATCCTGGATTTAAAATGTTGTATTGGATGGTAAGAGGTCTTGTAATACCAGGAGACCCTCTGTGGCTTTTCATGGTGATTAGAGGAGCTTTAGGAAACATTAATGAAAATGTGATATACTGTAGACTGCATTTCTTCCCTGCGGTCTAGCAGAAAACCAGAGAAGGTCTGACATTTTTTGAAATACACTCGCCTGTTAGCTATGAAGTTTTGCTACTGCTACATAACCAGTGTTAGTTTTAACAGTTGTTTACTGACCAGTCTTGATGAAGTGATGTGAAAATAACAGTTTGTGGTTTAAGCTTAGGACCTGCACAAACTGTTTTGTATAAGCTCACAGTCTTGATGTTACTGTGAGTTGACATGTGGGGTGTCAGGACAAATGTGCCTGTCCTGGCAATAATATGCAAGAGCGATAATCAGTGAACATTAATTGTTAGACAGAGCTAAGCTACTGTAGCTGATCCCCCGTTTTCAGTCTTTATCCCGGCAGAGCTAACCTGATAGCTGCAGCCTTAAACACACACTCTGCAGATATTGATGTCAAACTATTTTATTACATCTTCTTTGCTGTGCTACTGTATATAAGTGGTGGTAACAATATTGAATTGCCCCTAGAGTGCAGTCTTTATGCAAAACTAAGATAACTCTACAAGGCTTTCAGAAAGCACAGACATGAGGGTGTTGATTTAAAAAAAGAAAAAAATCAAAATGTTCCTTTAAACAAAGCTGAAACTGATGAATGAGGGGCAGCATGGTGGTGCAGTGGTTAGCTGTCGCCTCACAGCAAGAAGATTAAGGGTTCGATTCCCCAGGCCAAGAGCTTTTCTGTGAAGTTAGCATTTGCCTGTGTGGGTTCTCCCAGGGTTCTCCAGCTTCCTCCCATAATCCAAAGGCATACACCAGGTTGACTGGTGACTCTGAATGTGTGTGAGCATGTGAGGTTGTTTGTCTCCATATGTCAGCCCTGTGACTGTAACCCGCCATCGGCCTACTGTTTGTCAGCTGGGATTGGCTCTTTCCTCCTTGCGACTCTGTATGGATAAGCTCTATAGCCAAAGGATGGATAATTGTATTAGAGCAGAAAAAGCTGGAGCAACTCTTGTTTTAGGGTTTCATCTTTATAAGCCAATGTGTGAAAATCTCATGCTCCTTCTTTAATTCAGAGATGCCAGGAGATGTGTGTGTTGTGTCAGAAGGGAGAACCTGTAAACAGCGATGACATTTATCCTGCTCTGAGTTAATCTCACTGTATGAGTAAATCAATCAATTCCTCCCTAAACAAAAGAGCTTAAATTTTTGTGATTACAAGATTTATGCTCCCTCTCACTGAGCACACCAGGCCCACCTAGGTCGCTTTACAGCACTGACATTTGCACAGTGAGAATAATCACAACAGCTGTGTAACTTGCCTTCACTTTTTACACAAAGGGACTGATTTCTGAGTTGCTGTATTATGTTCAAAGAAAACTTTAGAAAATCATCTGCATATGTGTGTGTGTGTGTGTGTGTGTGTGTGTGTGTGTGTGTGTGTGTGTGTGTGTGTGTGTGTGTGTGTGTTTGTGCGTGTACACGGCTGTAAAGTGCAGAAAACAACTCTGCTTTTGAACTCTTTATTATTTGTGAACTCCGTCACAAATAAACAATAAAATGAATGAAATGACAATTTTTGCTAGAGCTTTTAATCTGAGCTGTAAGAATAAAGTGTAAACAAAGCACTGATCCAAAGAAAAAACAGTTTCAAAACAAGTAATTTTTGTTCATCTTTCCTTACAAAAAGAAGGATTAACAGCATATGACTGAGAAGAAATTCAATGTCTTCCCAGGATTTTCTGTACTTCTCCTTTTAACTCTGCAACTTTTTTGTTTTTCCTCCTCTCCAAGTGGCTAACAGGGATATGTCTCTGTCATTAGGGATTTGCAGGTGACCTGATGGTAAGGAACATTCAGCTGAAGCATTCTGGGAAGTATGTGTGTATGGTACACACTGAAGTCGACACTGTTTCAGCAGCAGCAGACCTAATTGTCAGAGGTATGCCTGTTCCTCCTTTCTTACACTCTCTGCCATTTTCTAGCACTCTCTGTAGAGGTTTTCTATAGAGATGTATCACCACAGTGTTGATTTTCACACACTGCAGGGAACTACTTTAATAGACTTGCAGACTGACAACCAGGTACCTTTTTAAAATTATGCAAATATAATACATTTTTTGTACCCAGTAGAAATTGGGACAATTTGATATGTTGCCTTGTGTATACAAATCCATACATGGTTATATTGTAGACATGTAATGTTGTTTACATTCCAAACCATTCGTGCTAGCTTATGTTGATGTTACTGTATTTGAAGTCCAAAAAATAATAGTTTAAAATTAAGAAATAAATAAGAAAAAACATTTTATGCGTGTTGTTTTTGAGCATTAACTGTTATACCATATAAAAAAAAGGTTACTATAGGGCAGTTGTATTTCAAATACTGTGGAGTGCTTTACCAATTGTTGTAGAAAGAGACCTGGACAGAAATGCTCAATTAGATATTAGGTTAAAAAAACAGCAAAGAATTAATGGCCTCTTGACTGAGGTAGAGAAGTTGATGTATCATGTAGGAGCAATGAAAAGAGACATCCTGACATCTATGAAGTGATTTATTTGACACTGAAGCGTCCGCTCTAGAGAAGAGAGCCAAAGTTGAAGCAGACAGAAACATCAGTTGCTTGTGGAGTTTTGAGGAGACAGTAACCGTGTTCACATTAACTGATGGAGCAAACTGTAAACAAACAGAGCCTGCTGCAATCATATGCTGTAAGTTTCAGCAGAGATTGAGTTTTTTCATGTAGTCAACTGGTATTTCGAGTTTTCCAATCAAAACAGAATGATTTATTTGCTTGTTTTTGTTTGTTTTTTCCATGTCAAAACCAAAACCAACCCTTGCTACCACTAAAGACATGTCCACTATAACATTTAAAACAAGTTACAATGGTGATGACTCATACCATTATTTTCATATGGTGTCCAGTGTTGAAGTACTTAGTCACTCATGAAAGAACAACCGCAATGTCCTAGTATACCTGCTGCATCTATAAAAGTGCGGTTCACTACTGTATGTGCCAGAAATGTTACTAAACATAGATCAGAAAGCTGTGCATCAATCAAAAGCTAATCACACGTCAGTCACAATTAGAACCCGTGACCCATGATTGAAACACAGGAGCTAATGGAAGAGAAAAGCAATACTGCCGTGCTGGTATAGCTTTCACATACAGATTGTATGTTTCTGCATGCATAGCCTAATCTGAAACCAAGCATTGTTGATACCCGGTGATCTTCTTCCAGCAGCAGGTAGTCCCGCTGAGGGCTCAGTGCTACTTTCACAGATTTGTGGGGCTTAGCAGGAAATCTCATGTCAGTTTGTTTGATCTCATGTTGCTTCTTTCCCTAATTTCAATGAGATCACCATTGAAAATCCAACCTTGTTTTTCCAAATCCTTGGTTCCTAATGTTGTCTCACTTTCAACATAATTCCTCTCTGTTAGCCAGTTTAGGCGACCATGCTCCATGAAGAGATCATTTTCTTGTTTCTGACTGGGCGAAGATTCACCTGAGTGTGATTTTTTGTTGATGTTGTTTTTTTAAGTAAAAAAAAAAATCCATGACCAGGAAATATATACAGTAGGGGTGAGGATACAAGCTTTAAAGTTAAATTGAAATTCTCTGGCTTCACGCAGATGTAAGATGACACAGTTGATGGTCTAAGTTCCCACTGAACTGCACTATTCAGTGTATTGATTAGACAGCCAATCCCAGAGGAGCCCATTATATCTCCACCAGCCCTGAACTGGGGTTGTTAGGTTTGTTATGAATCACTTAACACCCCTGGTGGGGGTCTCACTCTGCCATGCAGGG